>NC_051237.1:9492500-9792500 GCF_015220715.1 Pygocentrus nattereri
CCACCTAAACTTACAGGCCGAACAAGGAGATCACTGATCAGAGAGGCAGCCAAGAGGCCCATGGTGACTCTGGATGAAATGCAGAGAGCCACAGCTCAGGTGGGGGAAACTGTCCACAGGACAACAATTAGTCGTGCACTACACAAATGTGGTCTTTATGGAAGAGTGGCAAGGAGAAAGCCATTGTTAAAAGAAAACCATAAGAAGTCCCGTTTGCAGTTTGCCAGAAGCCATGTTGAGGACACAGCAAACATGTGGAAGAAGGTGCTTTGGTCAGACGAGACCAAAATAGAACTTTTTGGCCACAATGCAAAACGCTATGCGTGGCGGAGAAATAACACTGCACATCACTCTGAAAACACCATCCCCACTGTCAAATATGGTGGTGGCAGCATCATGCTCTGGGGGTGCTTCTCTTCAGCAGGGACCGGGAAGTTGGTCAAAGTTGATGGGAAGATGGATGGAGCCAAATACAGGGCAATCTTGGAAGAAAACCTGTTGGAGTCAGCAAAAGATTTGAGACTGGGCGGAGGTTCACCTTCCAGCAGGACAACGACCCTAAACATAAAGCCAGAGCTACAATGGAGTGGTTTAAAAAAAAGAATATTCATGTGTTAGAATGGCCCAGTCAGAGTCCAGACCTAAACCCAATTGAGAATTTGTGGCAAGATCTCAAAACTGCTGTTCACAAACGCTCTCCATCCAATCTGACTGAGCTTGAGCTGTTTTGCAAGGAGGAATGGGCAAGAATTTCAGTCACTAGATGTGCAAAGCTGGTGGAGACATACCCTAAAAGACTTGCAGCTGTAATTGCAGCAAAAGGTGGCTCCACAAAGTATTGACTCAGGGGGGCTGAATACTTTTGCACGTCGCACTTATTAGTTTTTTATTTGTAAAAAATGTTTTGATTCATGTATAATTTTCTTTCCACTTCACAATTGTATACCACTTTGTGTTGGTCTTTCACATTAAATTCCAGTGAAATATATTTATGTTTGTGGTTGTAATGTGACAAAATATGGAAAAGTTCAAGGGGTATGAATACTTTTGCAACCCACTGTATTTAACAGATAAAATTCTGTCAAAATAGTACATTTTCCTTAAAGGTAACAGACAATTCCATCACATAAATGTCTGTTAAAGTACAATGTGCATTCTGTTCCTTTACTTCATATATGCACTATTCTGTAATTTTACAGTTTTATCTGTAAAAAAAACACAAAAAAGGAAAAATTTCTTCATACTCCAACAGAACCCAACCAATACACTGACTGATAAAATCAGATATTATTGATGACATGCAGACTTGGCAATATTAACAAAAATATCATTGATGTGCCAGTAGTTAGGGATCTTTTGGGCAGTGGCTTCACCAGGATTCCCAGGAACTCCATCGCGGTGAACAAAACAAAAATTCATGGTAAATGTATCCAAACTTACGTTCTAGCATGGGGATAATATACTGTAACACAAAAAGCATTATCAAAAAAAAAGCGATGAAAAATAAGAAATAAGAAGTAACAAAAAGAAACTGAAACCTCACTGTCACGATTGGCCCCTCCCAGTCCTGTCCATGTGCGTTTTTGTTTTGGTTTTGTAACTCCACCCCTGATTGTTTTCACCTGTCCCTCGTTTTCTCTGTGTACTTAAGCCCTGTGTTTGCCCCTTGTGTTTGCCAGTCTTTGTTTTTTGTATTGGTTTGGCTGGACGCTGTTTGGACTGTCTTTGTGGTTTGGTTTAGTTGTCTCCTGTGTCTGTCCACCCAACTGTCTTGACAATGACCCTGGATTTGCCCCTTATAAATCTAAGCGTATGCGTCTCACCTTCAGTGGTATAATACAGTAGATGATAATATGTACAAAATTTATATTCATTACAAATGAAAGATAAATGATTCTTCATAATTAACTGTATTTCTTTTTATTATTTCAGCATTTACTCCTTTATATCTGCCATGTTTTATAAAGCATTGTACTTCTTTAACAGGAAATATTCAAAATGAACCTTACCTAACTTAGCTAGTTGGCGTTCAACTTTTTTCATGTCTAGTTTATGGGCAAAACATTGACATGCTGCACATGCTGACATAGATTAAAGTAAACGTTACTGTGAAATGTCACAGGAAAATAATCTAAAAAAAAAAATATTAAAAATATTGCTAACATTATGCCAACTTGTTTGCTAATGTAAAAGCTATTTTAATTATTCTAATTTCAGTTCATGTTCAATACTGTAGTCACACATTTTTACTATTATACCTAACCCTGTCATATAGTTAACAATTTTATTAACAGCACATTTGAACTTGTCACCATGGTGAAAAAATAGCCAGGTGCTTTGTTTCATGATTAAAGTGCAGTTTTCTCTTTTAATCTCATTTGACTACCCAGCATGTAATGAGTGCTCAGAAAAATGGAAAAGTTACAAATGTAGAAATGAAACTACAGTTTAAATTTCATGGTTGAATAACAAGTTAAATGTAAAAAATTGTTACAATATGGCACCACAGAAGACCACAGTGGTGAACGATTGATCTACAGTATCAATAGTGACGTTTTTAACACTTCTTTGTCTATGATGTATTTATAGACATGTCTAATACTACCATGAAGAGAAGAAAACACTAGCGTGGCCTAGAGTATAACACAATATGTAAACCACTGTTAAGCCTCAAGAACAAAAAGGTTATAATTCAGTTTTATGATTTCTGGTCCAGAGACTTTGGAGACAGGTGACCTAAAGATGAACATGTACTATAGTGAAAAAGAAGATAAAAGTGGGGGGAAAAAATCATTTAAAGCTGCCCCTGATGGTTATGTATCACTGCCAGGGGATCTAACTTTGACGTGTACAGAAGCATTTTCGCAGCTGCCAACCACATACCTCCAGTTGCAATTCTAAGTAGATAAGCCAAGCCAACTTCAGAGGCTGGATTGAATCCCTAACATGTTAAATTAACCAATAACATAGTTAGGAAGTGACAGTATAATTGATCAATTTCCATTGCGTGGCTCCAGTTTAGTGAGAAAAAATGTCACTGTAGGCCTGAAGTTCTAGATATGTCACTGACTGTAAACACAAGCAAAAGTCTAAGCAGGTTATAGCTGTTAGAAATGGAAAGCAGTGGTGGCAGCTGTATGCTGGAATTCTTAAGTAGAGTAGATCATCGTAGAGGTGTTTTTGATCAAATATTTACATTTATGGTCCAAGATGTAGGCTTACCTCTAGCAGCCAAAGATAGGAATAGCAATTCCTGGATGCAGGTTACGATTCAGCAGTACTCTCTGTGCGGATACACACACAAACACACACCTTCTACGTTCCCCCAACTGTGTCAAATGATTGTTCGAGAGAAATGCATTTTCTCTTGATGGACATCATTTCCCCATGTGATATATCATATCTCATATCTTAATATCTGCGGATATTTTCCTGTATGCTCATAAATCAGCAGCACAGTGTGACAGAGGAACGCTCAGCAATCTGTTCAGCTGCTTGAAAGAGTCAATTGTAGTGAGCCCGTAGTCAATGGTGTGTGTGCAATGATGTGTGCGCACACACATGTGTAAGAGAGAGAGAAATTGAGTGGGGTGGAAGGTGTATCGATCGTACAGCTCACCACCCACCCTCCACCCCTGAACAGAGCTTAATCTCTCTTTCTTTTCCTCTGTGACTGACTGACTCACCCTGTCATTTCCAAGCCTTCACTTTCCATAGCAACTTATTCTTCTCTCTGAATTTCAAGGTCTGGGTCACGTTCTTAGGTTGCTTCAAATGACCTCACCTGCATTAAGGAAATAAATGTGCACAGAGCCACTTCTTTATCAGCAGAGATGACTGTAGGACCAAAGAGACAAAGCCAAGTGAATAGCTATAATTCTATAGCTATAAAGAATAAGCTGCTGGTCACTGTAGCCTAGACAGGTCCTGAAATCAGCGGTGCATTCAAGGAGCACTGATGTGGAACATGTCTACTCTTTTCAAAGCTACAGCTAATTAGGTGACAGAATCCTGCTGTGTAATGCCTTTTAAATGCCCTTTCCCTATGCTCCTCTTCATAGGAAAGAAAGAGGAAAGTAGAAAAGCAGAAATGTCATCTTTATTTATTTCTATAGTAAAAAAACACACTGTTTTTTTTCCAGACATTTGAGTCTTTCAATATTCTGTGATTTTGGAAATAATATGAATGGCATGTCTCTGTACACTACAAAAGCAACACATTTAATTTACTCCCATAAGGCATATCAGCTTCCTCTGAGCACACAAACACACATACACACATGTTCTTGCCAGGGGCAAAGCTGTGGGGTGGCCTGGGGGCCTAGACCTCTGCACTTAAAAGTCAGACTGCTCCAGATTTTTGACTGCTCAAGAAAGTCTCCTGATGCCAATGAAATTAATATAAAATGAAATTAATCTTGCACGTTCATAATACCAAACGAACCAAAAAGTGCTGACTTCTTGCATACTCAAACTCAAAACTCTCAAAAAATAAAGTGGAGTTTATTTAGGATGTGCAGGCTTTACCAAGCATGGCTGCTTACTAATGAGTCTTACTTTGTTATTTAGATATTGATGATAAACGATAAAAATACTTGATGATAAAAACACTTGATATAGCTTATACATCTCAGAATATAATGATGTGTTGTCCTTTTTTTATAGCTAAAACAACAATTTCCCAAGATGTTAATCTATTACCTAATTTGTCTAAGGGTAGATGCATTTGCTTTTGGGTACCTAGCTAAAAGATACAAGGGCTACAATACTGCTGTAATAAGAAAATATTTATTCTGCTTGATAAGTTATGATAAACCATTTACATGTCAATAATTCACGGATACTTTTTGACTTTTTGTTAAACACCTTATTATCATTTTTTCTTCCATTTTTTATCAAATTCTATGAAGACAGAGTGTTATTCTGACCTGTGGGGAGGCAAGGACCAGGCTGAGCGTCCATGCAGTCAGTAGCATCCTCCTGTTCCTGCGGCCTGCATCTAGTGCATCCAGCGGGTGCAGGATGGCATGGTGCCGGTCCAGACTGACCACCACCAGGATGAATGCAGCTGAGTGCATGGCAAAGAGCTTCAGGAAGCACAGCAGCTTGCACATGACATTCCCTGCGTACCACTGCACCGTCACGTTCCACACAGCATCCAGCGGCATCACCACAAAGGTCATGACCAGGTCAGCGGAAGCAAGGCTGCCGATTAGGGGACGCAGGTGGGAAGCCAAGCGTCGACCACGCCCCCTCGTTACACTGAGCAACACTGACAGGTTACTGACTGCTGCAAACACAAACAGCACCAGGGTAGCCACCACACGGAATCGAGCAGCAGTGGTGAAGGTCGGGGTCTCCCAGTACGAGGGCAGGGAGGCATTCAGCAGAGAAGAGTTGTCCAAGAGGCTTGTGGGGCTGGCCAGCAGGAGGGTCACATTTCCTGACATCCTGGACCTAAAGAATATGTATTGTTGCTGTCAGATGTTTTACTTTTGTACACTACTTAAAATGTCTATTTACAATATATAAATATTTCAGGACACAATGAATCAGAATTAGAATAGAATTAGTCAAAAATTAGGAGTAATAAGATCTCATAACATAAATGCACATTAAAGCTTAAGACTTAAAAGCTTAAAGCTTAAAACTTCATTTATTTAATTTGTAGTCAAAATGGGCAGTTATTTGTTCCTTAATGTCCTTTCAGTTTTTCAAAGAAATCTTCAGGGATGTTCAGCCTTAGAAGTTGGCTGTATTTTCTGATTCTCATGATGCAAGTAATCTCAAACTTTTAATGATGTTGAGGTCTGGACTCTGGGGTGGTCAGTCCATTGTTCTGAGACCACCCACAGCTTCTTTGTTTGATTTGCAGATGTTCTTTTTGTCTATTTCTTTTTTCTCAGTAAGGGCTTCTTGACAGCTGCATATCCTTTCAGACTCATAGTGTTGAGTTATCTTCTCACAGTGGAAGGATGGACAGAAATAACTTTGGATTTTTTTTCAGGTCTGAAGCAAGAGTGGAACTTGATTTTCTCCTCTCTCTCTCTCATAGATGGAATTTTAAGGTCAGCTTTGGTAGTCTACCAGGTCTTGTACAGTTGTTTGTACAAGACCCAATTTTCTCTAAATCTTTAATGTTGAAAACACATGGATTATTTCATATCAAATCTCCTCAGAAATATCTCCTGAAAAATGAACAATTAATTTTCCCTGGAAGTGAAATAAATAGAAGTGGTCAGTTTCTGACCACAGAGTTGATTATTTTAGACCTGTCTCAACCTTGCAGTCACAATGACTTGTGTAAAATCCCAAGCAACACTGCCTGATACAATCAAACCAGTGCAACACTACCTACTGAGACAGTGTCAGTGCTATAGTTCACCACCTGAACAAAATCTGGTTAATAATAATTCAATGGTCAGAAACTACTCATGTTCTCTGGGCCAGAGCAGTAAAGGACAAACCAGACTGTTATTAGCATAACAGCAAGTGCCAAAGCCACAGCCTGTCATGTTAGGTTTGTGTATTAGTGCCAATAGCATGGCATCTGTGAAAGCACCATTAACACTGAAACATATATACACATTTTGGAACAATAAATGCTGCCTTCTAGATAACATCTTCTTCAGGAAAGTCCATGTTTATTTCATGCTTAAGCCACATTCTGCATGTGTTACAACATTAATGTGTGGAGTGCAGGTGCTAGTCTGGCCTTTCTGTACTTCAGACTTGTCTTCCATTTAATAAATGGCACATTATGAAGCACAGAATAAGACAGTGAAGGACAAGTGTGGTCCTGCACCTGGAGACTTGCACAACAGCAAAAAATCCAGCTTTCAAATCTGGACAATTGGTGTATTTGGTCTTCAAACAACATAAAATCTTGTGCTGTTTTTAATAAAGATCAAAAAGATGTGTGTTTTGTTTTATTACCATTTTACGTACTGCCCACTTTTTCTGGAACTGAGGTTTGCATTAATGTATCAGTACAAATCAGTGACATTCAGTGAAGTAAAAAATCACACAATTCTATTCATAGATTCATAGCTCCAGTGCAAAACATCAGACACTAAATATGTCATGGGGATAAGGGGAATTTGTGTATATTTTACTTTCCCTGAACATTTCCTTTGTGACAAATATCCTTTATATGTCTGAGAAATGAAAGACATGATGAAATGAAGCTGTGAAAAGCAGGGAACTAGACATTAGCACAGTCATCTTGAAATCCTGGCTCATCTTTTGAAGAACTACTTCAGTTTCACAATATTCCCTCTGTCTTATTTTATAATATTCCCTTTCCCTGCTCTATGCACCGCAATACTCTATAGATTTATGGTGTCTGTTCACAGTCTCATTTTCTGCAGCTCCCTTGCCAGGGGCATGTTCACTCTGTACCTCCTCAGCAGAAGATGAAGACCTTGGCTAAAATGGCAGTGAAAGCCACAGCAGAACAGTATGTCTGTGAAATTTCAGGATTCTAAATATAAACCTGCAATGACATCAGCTGTGAACTGCAGGAACTGTGCCTGTGATTATTCTTTGATTTAGAAGGCTAAAAAAAAACAGTGATGAGATTATTTGTCACCTTCACTATGGCGCTCAGGATTTATGCATGTGGATCTCTCTCTTTTTTCTCTCATGTTATATATATTGATGACAAATTAACTGCACAGGGGTCCCATTGCTGAACTGTAGGAAAACATGACTCAGATTCTTTCAATTAGTGTTTGATTGGTGGGTTTACAACAGGCATAACTAGCAGTGCAGATTCCATAAGACATGTAAGTGCAATTCGCATCATATGGCATATGAATATATGAGCTGTTGGCATTGTCAGGGGTAGGAGACCAATATATCACCTTGAGGTAAATGGTCTCAGCTGTGGAGGAAAAGTTTACTGTCATCACCTGTTACACAGTATTGCAAACAAGTCAGAGACCACCGCATTTATTTAATATCCTGTCAAAACAGCTGAGCGCAAGTTCTTCATTTTTCAAGAGATATTTTTGAAGAGATCATATAATAATAAAATCTACTTGCATAAAGGAGAAAGTCAAAGGAAAAGAAGTTAAAAACAGGAGCTTCAAAAACTGTAGTTACAACAAAACAAATATGAAAAAATACATACACTTTAACATGGGACTCTAAACAACTGTACAAGACCTCGTAGATCACCTAAACTGTTGTTGTTAGATAAACAGTATGTAAAACTTAAATTCATCACTGAAGGTCAGCATTTACATGACCCGGATTTTATTCTAACTGGCTATTATGACTTCTCTGGTCAGCTCAAACCAGCAGCAGAGGATTTTTACTTTCTGGACCTGAATTACCTAGCTCTATGAGCACTGCCCTTTAGCAAAGTGTTAACAAAAAATCCAGAAGTGTTACTGTCAGTCCTTCCGCTGTGAGAAGACAACTTAGTGCTGTGGGTTTGAAAAAATGTGTAGCTGTCAAGAAGCTGTAGTAAGTATTGGGACACACCTCTTAATCACTGAATTCCGGTGTTTTATTCAGTCTCTTTACCACAGATGTATAAAATCAAGCCACCTAGCCATGCAGTCTGCCTGTACAAACATTTGTGAAAGAATGGGTTGTTCTAAAAAGCTCAGTGAATTCAAGCATGGTACTGTAATAGGATGCCACTGTTGCAACATGTCATTTCACAAAATGTCTTCCTTCCTAGATATTCCACAATCAACTGTGAGTGATATTATTGAAAAGTGGAAGGGTTTAGGAAACACAGCAACTCAGCCATGAAGTGGCAGACTGCGGGGTCACTGAGTGCTGAGGTGCGTAATGCATAAAAGTCACCAATGCTCTGCTTCATGGCATGCCTCACATCACCAAGCACAACACTAAGCTTCAGATGGAATGGTGGAAAACACCCCTTCACTTGGTTCTGGAGCAGTGGAAACATATTCTGTGGAGTGACAAATCATACTTCTGTATCTGGCAGTCTGGTGGATGAGTCTGGGTTTGGCAAAAGCCAGGAGGATGTTACTTGCTTGACTGCATTGTGCCTATTGAAAAGTTTGGTGGAGGAGGGATAATACTATGGGGCAGATTTTTAAGGGGTTGAGCTAGATTCCTTAGCTTCAATGAAGGGACATCTTAATTCTTCAGCATTTCAAGACATTTTGGGCAATTCTATGCTTCCAAATTTGTGGTAACAGTTTGGGGAAGACCCTTTTCTGTTCCAGCATGACTGTGTCCCAGTGCACAAAGCAAGGTCCATAGATGCATGGCTGGGTGAGTTCGGTGTGGAAGAACTTGACTGGCCCACACAGAGCCCTGACCTCAACCCCAGTGAACACTTTTGAGATTGTGAGCCCTCTCATCTGACATCAGTGTCTGACCTTACAAATGCCGTTTTGGATAAATGGGCAAAAACATTCCCACAGACACACTCCAAAGTCATGTAGAAAGCTTCCCAGAAGAGTGGAAGCTGTAATAGCTGGAAAGGGGGGGACCACATTAATGCCTACAGATTTAGAATGGGATGACACAAAAGCTCCTGTAGGTGTAATGTGTAGGAGTCCCTGTAACATCAGCTAACCTCTGTCCACATAATTTTGTGTTTCACAGCCTACAACTCTTTGTCATCTGAGATGCAGCTGTGAAGCAGTCTGAACAAATTATTCCATCTGAACACACCCTGACAATTTCCCTGATCAAACAGCGTCTCTAAACTTTACTTCTGGATTTTTTTTTGTTTGTTTTGTGGTTTCAGCTTGCTGAGCTCAACACATCCACAGAGGTTGCTTTCTTTATCATGTTTCTATGAGACTGATAAAGTCTGTATGAGAATACAGGACCAGACATTAACCTTATAGTGTTCCAACACTCACTATAATGTATTAGTTAGCAAATTTCTTTGGCTTGTTTAGACTGTGTTTATCAGTGTCTTGGATGATTCATTTTGTCTATCAATGTGTTCTTGGAAACAGAATCATCCCATTTAAAATTAGCAGCCTAATAGATGCGTTTCATTTCTCTGCTTCTGCAGATGCAGGACTATGCTGGTGGATTTGACTGACTGCATGGCAGAAGCAGAATATATCAGTACATGCTTTCAGAGAAGGCTGTGTCAGGGTAAGTTTTGAGCAGTGACAGTTCCAGCAGTCATTTACAGCTGCTGTCATCTCATGGCTCTGCTACATTATCTCTATCACCATCAGACTTTTCCATGTGCACTGAAAAAGGCACTCACAGTATACTGTGCACAGACACTGTACAGCAGCTGCTGCTGTTCCTGCTGCTACTGATGTGCGTCAGCTGAAAAAGTAATAAGATTAGAGGTTAGAGTAAAAGCATTAGTGGACACCTCTCTGTTTTATGGTTGTAATATTTTGAGTATGCCAGGTGTGAAATATGCACACCTCATTTGTCTGGCAGCATAGAAGAAAAGGATGACTTTCTTTCCTTCTGTAATACATTTTTTCCATCTTGTCAAAACTTTGAAATAGACACCAACTGCCTTTTGCATTGTCTAGACAAATGAATGAACAGACATGGTCCAAGATGATTTGTTACATCAATTTACATTAATGTTAAAAACCTTTAATAGATAGATAGATAGATAGATAGATAGATAGATAGATAGATAGATAGATAGATAGATAGATAGATTGCAGTAACAGCCTTTACACTGTTGCAACATTGCTGTGAGGATTTGCTTGCACTCAGCCATTACTGAGATTAGGTATGGACATGATATATGGCTGATATCTGGCTGATATATGGCTTCCAATACCGCATTATCACTGCACCCACTCTTTCTCTCCCCTGTCTTTTTTTCTCTTTCTTTCCTCCTCCTTTGTCTTTTTTTCACCCTATTATGTTCAGTCGTACATCTCTCTTTGCTCCTGGTGACTCATTCCCATCATGAAGCTCATCTTGGAAACGTTGCATACCACCTCTGACTCCTCACTCTCCAGTTATCTCATTAAGGTTTCATACGGTAAATTAAAAGGTTAACACTGGGAAATCTGGAAATGTGTATTAAAACTGTTTTAGTAGTTTGTCTTTTGTCAGATGGTCCTGAAAATAAAAAGTGAAGAGTGAAGAACAAGAATGAGAAAGCAGAACATTTTTAATGGAGCCAAGCATTCAATAGAGATCCAAAATATACTAAAGTAGATGATTTAAGGTTCTGGCACTATAATGAAAATACTTTCTATGCCCTGTGGTTTTGGACTAATTTATAAATTGAGCCATAAGCCATCAAGACTGAAAATCGGTGGACCACCACCACAAGAAATCTTGCATATCAACACATCTGCTGCGAGATCATTTTTAGGTCTTTATGAAGCCCAAAGAGAACGTGTCTATAATGTTATGTTAGGGCATTTGACACTTCTTTTAAAAAAAAAACACAACGTAGTTCATGTAGAGGTCCTCATGATTTCATCACTTCTGTTCCTGACCTATTGATCACTGCTGCTCATGAGAAATCATTTGAGAGGTTATGATCAGCAAGCAGAAAATGTGTTAGAGGTTGTGAGAATTACTGTTATATCCGTTACAACTGTGTCCAAAAACTGTAAAAGTCATGACAAAAATATACATCTCTTTAGCCCACAGGTTTCCTACGTGCTAAATGTCCTTTGGGATCAATAAAGTATCTATCTATCTATCTATCTATCTATCTATCTATCTATCTATCTATCTATCTATCTATCTATCTATCTATCTATCTGTCTATCAATCTTAAATTGACACATTTGCCTAGAAGATGGTGCTGAAGCAGGTAAAAGTTGTGCTTTGTACAGCGAATGTATCATTTTCTTATTCCAGGATAAATATCTTCTGTCACATGTTTTAAACGCTGCCCTGAATCCACACAGTTTCATTCTACACACTGTGACTTATTTTCTTCAGCTGTGTTCCTTCAACACCACGAGTTTCCCAACGAAGGACGATTAAAGATGAGAAAACATAAGCTTTTCATCCAATCAGAGCTGCTCTGATCAGTCTGAAACATACCTCTGATGGTGTCCGCCGATGCTGATCGATCACAGAGATTAATCCACACAACTTCAAGCTCCTGCACTCATTTTCCTTTAACTATAAAGCTCCGGGGGAAAAGATGTTCTGATATGCTACTATAAGTATTTCTCCCTGAGATTACATGTTTAAAGTCCTGAAAATCCGGCTGAAGAGTGTGTCAGGAGGCTGGAGCTCGTCTCCATCGGGCTGCTGGTGCTGCTCGTGGTGTTTCCCCGCAGTCAGCGTTTCAGCGCCTGTGTTCCTCACGCTCAGTGTGGAGCTGTCCAAGTGCTGAACACGACCCACACCCTGCAGCACCACCGCGCTTTACCTCCACTCACTTTCTCTCCTGGCCCCTCTGAAAGCGCTCTCTCTCTATCTCTCTCTCTCTCTCTCTCTCTGTCTCTCTGTCTCTCTCTCTTCTCTCTCACTCTCTCTCTCTCTCTCCCTCTCTCTCCCTCTCTCTGACTGTAAATACATTACGATCCTGACATCCATGGCCTTTTACTCATCCTCCTCGTGGGTGAGCTGTAAACGCTGTAAACGCTGTAAAAGGCCGCACTCTTGGCTTAATATTTGAGCAGGTAGTATGAAAATGATTCAAGGTTCAATCTAAAGCAGACCGTCTCCTGCCGCACTGAACACTTCACTGTATGTACATATGAAGAGACTCCAGCTTGACTCTGTGGACTCGATACACATGGGTGATTCATATGACATGCATTTTATGTCCGTTATCTTCCCGAAATATTATGTTCCCCGGAAATAAGTTAATAAATAGATGATATCAAATCGTTCAACATTATTTATTCTATGTGAAACAATTCTCAGTGCATTCATATAAATTTTATTTTAGCTTCTTTCTGCCTCCAAAAGTTTAAAAATGTCAGGTGGAGCAACCATCCAACCATTTATCCTGATGAGGTCCACTGAGGTGATTTAGACGTATAAAGGCTAAATTGAAGTTTGGCAGAATTTTATGTTTGGAAACACATCTTCCAATGTGCTGGAGCCTATGCCAGCGGTCATCAGGCGGAAGGCAGGATACACACTGGACAGGTCGCCAGTCCATCGCAGGGCAGACAGACAGTCACTCACACCTAGGGGCAATTTACCACGTCCGGTTGGTCTGACTGCATGTCTTTGGACTGTGGGGGGAAACCGGAGAACCCAGAGGAAACACACGCGGACACGGGGAGAACATGCAAACTCCACACAGAGAGGACCCTGGTCACCCGGCCGGGGAATCGAACCCAGACCCTACTTGCTGTGAGGCGGCAGCGCTGCCCAGCAACTTTAAACGTGCTGAACTCACTGAAAAACATTTTACGAATGTCGAATGTCGAAAAATCGAAAGGCGCCACAATAAAAAAGGGACTTTTATTTTGACATACTTTTACGAAAGAGACTAGAAATAAACTCCACGCGCTGTCCGTGGTGCAAGGCCAATGGCAGTAACCCTTTGGCAAAAAAAGAATGGTTCAGTTTACCATGTTAGGTAGTGCAACCTGTTCAGTTTACCATGTTAGGTAGTACAACCTTAGAAACACAATGGAAGTAAGTATAAGCCCAGGTTTATTCAAAGGTTTCTATGGGTTTCTAAGTAGATGCCTGTTTAATTTGAAATTAGTCTGAAAAGTCAGGTGGCACAACCAGTCAAATGGTGCAACCAGCTGTAGTAGGCAATAAAAGCTTTGATAACAGTTACTGTTTATAAGATGTAAAATGCACTTAGCTATAAATGCAAATATATATGCATATATAAAATTGCACATTGTGTCCTTTTTAATGAGATTTTTTAAAATTGTCATTTTGAAAACCTCATCTGTCATATACATGCAGTTTGTCATTGCATACAGTACTGTGCGAAGGTTTTAGGCATTTAAGCAAATTTTACCTTTAACAATTTACCTCAGCAGTGAGTTTATCACAATTTACATTAGAATAAAGTCATATTCATAATTCAAATAAAAAAAAAAAAAACAATAAAAAGTAACTTGGGTCCATTTCTTGGGTCCATATTTTTCCTTGACACC
Source organism: Pygocentrus nattereri (assembly GCF_015220715.1). Lineage (NCBI taxonomy): Eukaryota > Metazoa > Chordata > Actinopteri > Characiformes > Serrasalmidae > Pygocentrus > Pygocentrus nattereri. The sequence continues at coordinate 9,506,534 of NC_051237.1, forward strand.
TTCATAGCCGCCACAGAGACTCTATATATATATATATATATATAATCATTATTAATTAATATTCTATAGATTTTGTTTATTCAAATATTAACATTTTTCTCAGCAAATAAATACAAATAAATAGATGGATACTACACAAATAAATTGATTTTTTTTTACTTTCGCACAGTACTGTATATATGGAATATGGCACAATTATGTATCCCAATTAAAGGTATTGTAAATGTACCCTTGAGGCCCATCTTATTTTTCTAAGAAAGAAGTTTATCTTATCAGTTTTCTTCCCATTTAAGCAGTGCTGGGTGAAGTATACAAATCAAGTACTTAAGTAAAAGTAGAGATACCCAAGGTAAAATATTACTCCAGTAAAAGTAGAAGTCCTCCCTTTAGACCATCACTTGAGTAAAAGTACAAAAGTATTTGCCTTCAAATGTACTTAAGTATCAGAAGTAAAAGTACTAAAATATTAATTAACTTAAAACCACTTAGTTACAAATTTAAGCTGAATAAAAACTTGCTTTGAACTCAGGTTCACAAATGAGTTTTCCTTTACTATATTGCATCTGTTGGTCTCTATTCATAAATATAAACAGCCAAAACAAATTTACTATAAAATGAAATAGTGCTTGTATAAATCCAGAAAAAGCCGCATCAGCCACGACTGCATATGTGTACATATTTCTATATTGTGGTCTATTTATAAAAGTTAGGTTAGTTCATCATTTATGTTGAATAGACTCTCCCAAAATTTTATGCTGATGGACTGATGTTGAACTGTGTGCTTGCACTGGGTCGGTATGACCAACATGTCAAAACGCGCTCAAAACAAAGTGGCCACTGTGCCCTGATTGGTGTTCTTGCTTTGCGCTTCTTTCCTTTTGACATGTTATGTTTATACACACATATAATCCAGAAGGAACCATAGATTTCTCAAAATGTAGTGGAGTAAAAAGTAAGATATTTGAAATGTAGTGGAGTGAAAGTAAAAAGCCCCCAAAATGGAAATACTTAAGTAAAGTACAGATACATGAAAAAACTGCTTAAGTACAGTAATGAATTACATTTACTTAGTTACTGTCCACCACTGCATTTAAATAATAAACTGTTTTTAAATGTATATATTTGGAACAGGCAAAATATGATTAGAATATTTTACTGCGTGTAAGATCTGTGTGCTGGTTAATGGACAGCACTGGTTGTCAATGTGTTTTCAATCTAAAAAAAAACACTCTGACCAGACCACTTGAAAATTTAATGAAGTGAATAAATTATAAGACACACAAAATCATAGAGATACAGAGAGGTGGGGGAAAGAGAGAGAGAGAGAGAGATAGAGAGAGAGAGAGAGAGATAAAGAGAGATGGGGAGGGGGAAGGGGAAAAGAACGAAATTAGACAGTACAGACAGAACAGACAGAAAGGGGGGGAAGAGAGGGGGAGACAGATAAAGCATGAGAAATGAGTAACAGAGAAATAGGAGGATTAGTTTAATTTTCCTTAATTAAAGTCAAATTGATGTGGATGTTTTAATGAAGCATGTTTCATGTGCAGAGAACAGGCTAATGAGTGTGACCGTATTCTGCTCTGAAATGAAGAGAAAATGATGGGAATTACAAGGAGACGTCTCACGAAAAGATTGTTATCTACTATACTTACAGTTGGTGTTAAAGCTGTTGTTAACACCAGATCTGTTTATTGGATTATTGCATTTTGGTGAGTGTGTTTTATTATAAGTAGCCATGTAGGCATTCTGTATGCTCAGATGTTTTTTACCAAAGTAATTAAAATAGTTCATTCTCTAGGCTGCACAAAGTCTAGCCATTGTTTCTTTTTGTAGAATGTGTATTTTACAAAACACTGTGATGAAAACATCATGATTCCTTCCTTTTTCCACATTAAATAGGAGCCTCAGAACAGAACTTTGTTTATCATCTAAGTGAAATTAAATTCAGGCAGGTATAAACTACAGTCATTTGCTGGTGCTGTTCTGCCCTCTGCTGGTGGGTCAGTAATTTCCTCCTCTGAATCACTGATCCTCATACTGTCAGGGTCAAAGAATGCAACAACAGAACAATGCTTTAATACTGCAATACAGTGCTTTACTTCTGCTTTACTTTTCCAAGACTGTATGATATTTGTTTACTATTTCACTTTTGTTATAAAATTCAGTAACACTTTATTTGGATAGTCCATTTGAGATACTTTGCAGATACTCAGTTTACTTAAAAGTTACATTCAACTGAATATCTACTAAACTGACCATCATTTTCTTTAAGCTTCAACTGATGGTTTGTTAGCAATTTCAACCCCTGCAGATAATCTATAGGGGGCTATAATTGACTGTCCCAAGAAAGACCTAAAATTCACTTCCCAGGGTGCTTTGCAATTCGAGAGCATTTAAGGACATAAGCATTGAATCATCGCCACGAATAGGGAGAAGGACCCTAATAAGCTCACCTAAATGTAGGTAAACATACTTATCAAATGATTTTTATTTTTTAGTGATATATCTTATAAAGAAATGAAAGATTAACTTCCCTTTTAATGCAATTAAATATGTTTTACATCATATTTAAAAATAAATGAATCATGAATGATTCTTATGATAATTTTAATAATTATGGTGAAATCGTATAAAAATGTTAACATTAATAAAATGAGGAATAAAATAATATGCCTTATTATTCATTGATCACTTCAGTATTTAACCCGATTTTCCTGAAGTAGACTAAACACAGAAGCAATAGTGTGAATATGATCATTTCATAAATACAGAATTAAAAAGATTTTGTGTTTGAAATTTCAGTTACTATATTTTGATACAGTAAGTAGTAGGCTAAACGGTCAGATTACTATTGGTCACATGGCATCTGACTTTAGTTGCTAGCTAGAACTTTTCTCTGAGCTCACACAATTGAAACAGTGTTTCTTTGCAAGACCGCGCTTAAGATTTCGTGGTGGCTTTGACATTTATTCTTGGCAGTCGACACAAATTTCTATAACTAAAACAATTGAACTGCTCTTATTTAACAGTAACAGACACAGAAGATATTTGTTTACTTAATGAGGTGCTGAGTGTTTTTGGCTGTGGCTGGACTTATTAGTGGCTTTATACTAATAAGATCCAAATAGCAGAAGGAGGAAAAGGTTAAGCTCAGAGAGGAGGTGGCGTGATCCATGACAGAAGAGTGAAGAAGATCTGAAGACCATGTATAAACTGACATTGACACTCATAACTATCTTATGTAAACTGTGCCTTTTTAGATGTTGTCTCATCCTCTCACACACAGTCCCTGCCCATTCTGTGCACTTTGTTCAGCAGAGGCAGGTTTACTGTAATCCCGAAGATCACTCCCATTCAGCTGGTGGGAGATGTTTTTCTTATGAAGGTCCTAAATTCTTAAAGAGTGCTCCACAGGATTTCAGCAAGGTAAGCTTAATTCTAGCTTCAAATCCCTGAAAGTAACCATACTACCAGTGACTTGTAATAAGATTTTTAAAATAATAATAATATAATAAATAATAATAACAAATTAATAATATTATAACAATATTTTTATTGTATTTTTTTAAGTTTCTATTGTTTAATATTATTTTGGAGATTTTTATTATGGAGCTTGTATGTTATTAATAGTATTCGTATTTTATGAATCTTTTATAACAGTTATCTTCTGTGCTATTTTCTATGTCTTGTTATTATTATTGTTGTTGTTATTATTATTATTATTATTATTATCATTCATGCACTGTCTGATTGTTTATTATTGTGCATTATTTATTCTTGCTCAGCTTTGGTCCTAAGAATGACTCTATTTTCATCAGCACTGTCAGGAAAAGATACGTGTGGATTTTGTATGAGCTCATTGTTGTGTCATATCTTTTGTTGTGCCATGTCTTTTCTAAAGGCTGTGTGTTTTTGTTTGTGTAGGCGGCGCTGGATTCAGGAATCACCCCACCCTGTTCCCAACTATTTGGAACTGCTCCAGTTTTCTGTTTTGTACAGAAAATGTACTTCAATATTGTGGCCACCAGATGGGGAGACTGAACAGTTGCATTTTCCACAGTGATTTAATTGTAATTCTGGTGGAAAGTCTTGAGTGGCTCCATGCACTCCAAACAACTTCACCACTCCTACTCGCAGAGGGTTCTGAGATTTGATGAAGACACCATTTGAATTTCAGAGAAGGTTTCAGATAAAATCCTGGTCTTACTTTACTATCAGCTCTCTAAACCCTTCATAAGTCTGGATTTAACACAAATATCCAGGATTTGAAGATCTACTCCAGGAGCTTTTACTGAGCAGCCAAACATTAAAACCATAGATTCCAAGATCATCAGATCACTTGTTTGAAACCATTCCTGAAGAATCTGTTGGAGCTCAAATGAAATTTGTTACACCATTATGAGTGAATTGGTTTATTTAGTTATTTATTTATTGCTTTTCATTCTTTACAAACAATACAAAGGAGACAAATAATGTCTCTTTAAGTGACTGACTGTTGTTTTTGTATGTCTAGCATAGAGACCTCTTTCTTTTGGTGAGTTTGGAGCCATTTCCTTTAATTTTACAGTCGTCCAGGCTGACTGACCATAGACTGATCTTGACTTTGCTGTCACAATGCGATGACAATGCGCAACTGAACTATAGAACCTAAATGAGAGGCAGTGATCGTGTCCTAATCTGCACAGTCACTCTTGTCTTATGCGAACACCAAATGACATTCAAACTCCAAATGACATTTCAGCTGAGTAATTTGGATGACATTTATGTTACTCATTTGGACCAAAAAGCAGAGAAGAACACTTTTGCAAAGAATTGTGGGAGATTTTTGAGAGAGAGTTGGCTGAAATCTGTCAGAAATAAAGGTCATGTGCAGGTACAGTTTTTGTTCATCAAGGTACAAACAATGTAAATGTACATCCAAGGTATGCCAGTGGTTTAAAGTGACTCTAACATTCCTTTTTCCAGGTAAAAGTTTGTATTTGTACCTTTTCATAACCTAATGTTTTAAAACAGAACAATAAAATAAAAGCGTGGAGGCAAGATGGGATGTGTGGAGTCAGTACAACTCAAAAATCATTAGAGTTATTCGACAACATTTCTGCATAAATCATTTATTGGGATGTAAACAAAGTCATTTAGAGAGGTTTGGTGCTGCTTCATTGGTTCATTGTAGAGAAACTTTCTGATTTCTTTACACTGGTGGTGATAGGAACCAGGAGTCACAATGTCTTCAACACAAATATAGGCATTTAATTCATCATCCAAAACCACCATTGATTTTAAATGTAATGTTGATGATTGTAAAATAGTGGTAGATCTGAAAATTCTTTTACTTTAGGAACTATTTTACCTTACCAGTTCAATATACATCTCCACTATTAATAGATTTTATGAGATCTAGTCTATGCATGTACATCATTATAAATAGATTTTAAAACATATCGCTGTTGTCAGAAGAAAACCTCATATCTCAAAAACGATGACTTTAAAGAAGATGGAAAAAAACGCTACTTTTAATGTAAGTCAGGGGAACCAGACTTTTTTCATTTTGTCAAGTCATTTTGGGTCATTTCTTTTTGCTCATTCATCATGAAACTTACAATGTAAAGGGCAACAGGCACTTTCAAATTATGACAAAAACTGAAAAACCTCAAAAATGAAGATACAAGGCGACATGTTCCATGGCAAAACTTTCTCAAAATTTATAGCAATGTCTCAGGCACCAGGCTGTGTATTTATAACCATTTCATTCAACAACTTTTGTGTAATGTGGCTTTTAGAGGCATTAAACGCTTCAGATGTCTGGACCTTATCAACGCCACTGTGACTTCTTTGGCCACGACTATATTGATGTTATTGATGCTATATACATGTTATTCATCACTTGTCATAATCAAAAATCAAAACATTGTTTTTTCATTGAACAAACACACACACAGTCTAAGCTGCTTATCCTTCTGGTTCGCAGGGGGGGATTGGAGCCTATCCCAGTATTCACTGGGTGGAAAGCAGGAAACTAGTCCCAGTTGCCAGTCCACCACAGGACAGACACAGATATATACATTCGCAGCTAGGGGCAATTTAGCCAATGTCCAATTGGTCTGACTGCATGTCTTTGGACTGTGGGAGGAGTCCCACACAGACACAAGGAGAACATACTCCTCTTCACAGAAAGGACCCTGGTCACTCGGCCAGGAATCAAACACAGGAACTTCTTGGTGTGAGGCGCAGCACTACCCACGGTGCCACCCACAGTGAACCAACAAACATATTTACACTTTAAATACTATTATTATGAAAGTTTATACTTTCATAATAATAAGTCAAACACATGAATTCTCATGTATATACCTAAAAGTGGTTAGAGAAAAAGTTACATTTGGTTCCTCAAAAGAATCTTCCAGTGGACAGTTCGTTGATAAACCATTTTTTTAAACGAGATGCGTGAGTGTGAAGAACCTCTTAAAGTTTGAGGAACCAACATATAAAGGTTCTGATTAAAGGTTCTTTCTAGAACCACACATCCACATTTAGTTTTAGTCATGGTAAGGATTTAGTCATAGTGTTGCACCCACTAAATATGTAATATATTTATTAATATATATGTAATACAACCCCAATTCCAATGAAGTTGGGACGTTGTGTAAAACAGAAATAAAGACAGAAAACGATGATTTGCAAATCCTTTTCAACCTATATTCAATTGAATACACTACAAAGACAAGTTATTTAATGTTCAAACGGATAAACTTTATTGGTTTTTGCAAATATTCACTCATTTTGAATATGATGTCTGCAACACGTTCCAAAGAAGTTGGGACAGGGACAACAAAAGACTGGGAAAGTTGAGGAATGCTCAAAAACACCTGTTTGGAACATTCCACAGGTACACAGGTTTATTGTATATACAGGTGAGTCCCATGATTGGGTACAAAGGGAGCATCCCTGAAAGGCTCAGTTGTTCACAAGCAAGGATGGGGCGAGGTTCACCACTTTGTGAACAACTGTGTGACCAAATAGTCCACCAGAACAACGTTTCTCAACGTGCAACTGCAAGGAATTTAGGGATTTCATCATCTACAGTCCATAATATCATGTAAAGATTCAGAGAATCTGGAGAAATCTCTGCAAGCAAGCAACAAGGCAGAAAACCTTCGATCCCTCAGACGGCACTGCATTAAAAACCGACATCATTCTGTAATGGATATTCCCACATGGGCTCAGGAACACTTCAGAAAACCACTGTCAATGAACTCAGTTCGTCGCTCCATCTACCAGTGCAAGTTAAAACTCTGCCATGCAAAGCGAAAGCCATAAATCAACAACACCCAGAAACACCGCCGGCTTCTCTGGGCCTGAGCTCATCTGAGATGGACTGATGCCAAGTGGAAAAGTGTCCTGTGGTCTGACGAGTCCACATTTCAAATTGTTTTTGGAAATCATGGACGTCATGTCCTCCGGGCCAAAGAGGAAAAGGACTGTCCGGATTGTTATCAGCTCAAAGTTCAAAAGCCAGCATCTCTGATGGTGTGGGGGTGTGTTAGTCCTCAGTTCCCAAATGCTTATTGAGTGTTTAAGGAAGTATTTAAGGAAAGGTAATGTAACACAGTGGTAAACACGCTCTCTATCTAGATCCATCTCTATTGAGCAGTCATCATTGCACAAACATTCTGAGACATTCTTAAAAGTCTTTGCCTCAGTAGAAGCAGCCTTTAATGTTTGCAGGAAAATCCAGGAATCTACTCTTAAGTAATGGTACTTTGTCACTGAAGTACTTTATGGTACAGTTATAGTACTTAATACTTTGTCTTCTTTGGTGATCCTTTAACATTGAAATCAAATCTCATCACTACAAGCTGTAACATAAAGCAGCCCTATCTTACGATGAGTCAGCTTGTCTTGGTATTTGTATTTAAATAAATGTCATTCTGTTTTATATCTCTGCTGACAGATATGGCCTTTAAAATACCACACAGCACTGAAATGTGCATAAGCTGGCAGAAGCTGTGACATTCTTCCCGTTTATTTGATTAGAACATAAATATATATAAAACTTACCTATGCAAAATTTTTAAAAACTCATACGCTAACAGAATAATTGCAGTAGTTTATATACACAAATATTGGTAGACACTTCTGAAATCAAGGGTATTAATACAGTTTGTTCCACACTGCTACAGTAGTAGCCTCTACACTTCTGGGAAGGCAATACACTTGATGTTGGAGCAACTCAACGCTGGACGGGAGTGCTTGGTACTCCTCTAGCTGATGCTTAGCACTGGGCATGGTGGCTTTAGCCTCATGTGTGGTTTCTCCAGAGCACCCCATTCTACAGATTTTTTTTCAATGGAAATTATATACACTGTCAACTGAATGCAACTGAGTGCAACTGAATGCCTGTGTCAGCAAAGGACACACTGTAAAGTAGCTAATTAGAATTCACTAATTAGAATTGGTACTTTTAGACATATTGTATATTGCAACATGCAACAGTTTAATTGATTAATACAATAACATATTAAAACTGTACAATAATGTATTAAAAACATACAAAGGGCAATGAATACACTCACAGAGCACTTTATTAGGACACCCATTCATTCTTGCAATTGTCTAATCAGTCAATTGTGTGACAGCTGTGCAGTGCATAAAATCATTAAGATATGGTCCAGCAGCTTCAGGAAATGTTCACATCAGCCATCAGAATTAGGGAAAAATGTGATCTCAGTTAGTTTGAGTGTGGCATGATTGTTGGTGTCAGACAGGATGGTTTGAGTATTTCTGTAACCGCTGATCTTCTGGGATTTTCATGCACAACAGTCTCAAGAGTTTACTTAGAATGGTGCAATAAAGGAAAAAAAACATCCAGTGAGCAGCAGTTCTCTGGACAGAAATGCCTTGTTAATGAGAACGGTCAACAAAGAATAGCCAGACTGGTTTAAGGTGACAGAAAGGCCACAAACTCAAATAATGACTCAGTACAATTGTGGTGAGCAGAAAAGTATTTCAGAACAGACAACATGTCAAACTTTGAGATGAATGGGCTAGAAAAGCAGAAGACTGTGCTGGGTTCCACTTCTGTCAGCCAAGAATAGAAATCTGAGGCTGGACCGTTGAAAACTGGAAAGACACAGCATTGTCTGACGAATCTCGATCTCTACTGAGGCACAGAGATAGCAGATTTAGAATTTAGCTCCAACAGCATGAACCAATGGACCCAACCTATCATCCAGGATGGTGGAGGTGGTGTAATGGTGTGGGGAAAGTTTCATTGGCACATTTTCAGCCTGTTAATACCACTCAGTCATCGCTTGAGTGTCACAGACTGTTTGAGTATTGTTGCTGACCATTTGCCTCCCTTCATTGCCACAGTTTATTTCTAATGTTTCACAGTTTATCTTCTAATGGCTACTTTCAATATGATAATGCACCATGTCACCAAGCAAAAGTCATCTCAAACTGGTTTCATGAACATGACAATGAGTTTAATGTTCTTCAGTGGCCTTCCCGGTCGTTGGATCTGAATCCAATACAATGTGTGGGAGAACGGGAGATCCGTAGTGTAAAAAATGCTAAAAAAAAAAAAAAAAAAAACATTAAATATGCATAACCAAATTCCAGAAAACTCAACAAAGTCAATAAAGACAATACATTTACTGAAATGCCTGAAAGCATTCATCTTTTCAAACCAGTGCTCTTCTAAAATGGTTTCCTAAAATAAAAAAACAAACAAGAACAGCCATATGAATAGTGGAGCAGCCTTGCTGAGGATACCCTAGTAGGTAAATAGCAATTGTGTGAGTGCAGCCATATATTAAAGGTGGATTCTGGCCTAAAACCAGCATTTAATATGTTATTTGATCATCAGTTTGACAGAATTCAGAATTTTGTATCTTCTTGTATCTGTACTTATGTTTCTTACTACAATACTCAGCAATTATGTCAAACAACCATTGGGTATCTTCTTGATAGCGATACAGAAAAATCACAAATACAAAAGTCATATTTGGCTTCCTAACAGTAATATTAGCCATCTGGATTGTTTTTGCATTAGCCGGATAGTGGAAAACAATTCAGAAAGCCCCTTCATAAATCTGTCCCACACCACTCATAGTTTTTCAAACATTCCTCCCACCTTCAAGATACATCATCTAAAGGTTTTCTTCTAGTTTATAAACTGGAAAATTTGACTCTCAGGATTATTGTGGCACCACTGTAGGAGGTGAGTAGGCATGTTTACAGCAGATATAGCAATGTTTACATTTTTTCCTTTTGGCCAGAGTGTGCTTTTACCTGTTTCACATGTGAGCATGTGGATATGCACATATCATGGGAAGTAAGTAAGGCTTGTAAGTAAGGTTGGCAGCATCAAGTGAGTGACTGTTTTGTCCTTATTTTTAAATCAACCGCTTTAATCAAGAGTTAAACCTCTTAATCTTCTTTACAGCAATATTTAGTGCAGACCTCATGTTGACCCACTCAGTGTGGAGGAGCCTGGATTATGAAGGGAATTTGTAAAACTCAAATGAAGTAAAGGCCTTCTTTAGGACCAGAAGCACATTAAAGCTGCTAACATCTTTTAATGTGGTTCTCTGTACTGTGCAGTCTGGTTAACACACCCCAGGTCAGGAAGAGGTTAATGTAGGATTACAGCAACCATAAATACTGTAGTGCAAACACACAGTATAACTATGATGATATTATAGAAATGATAGCATTTAAGGTGGATCACCATACTTAATATAAGTATGAAATTAGACTGTGTGTACGTTCATGTGTGTATTCACAGTTGCCTATATTTGTCTTAATGTGAAATATTCATACAAAAGAGTAGGAGCAGACAAAATCTGGCCTAATGTTTTCCTACTTTTTTAATTGATATCTTTTTTTTCTGGATTTTTTCTCATCGTTTTTTGAGCTTTACATTGGTAACAATCTGGCAATAACTCTGTCCCAGAGAAAATTATCTCCATAAACAATCTGAAAAGTTGAGCTCAGAGAAGTCAGCAGTGTTTCTGGATGTTGTTGATATATGGCTTCTGCTGGGCTGCTATAGTTTCATCCTTGCTAAATAGAGTTCTAGGCCTTAATATATGCTTCTTTTATACCCAAACATGACTTTATCCCCTGCATAAAGACGTTTTTTAAACATTTCACAATGTTTCTAGTCTTAAATTGCCCCTTTTCAACATTTTTTATGTATCCCAGTCATTCATTTCAGAATGAACATATACTTCCAAAATATTACATTAAGTATCTTGTTTTTGTTAAAATACAGACGAAAGTGGATTTATCACTATTATCACATATTATGCATTTCACATCCAGTCCCAAAGTTTTTTTTTGCAGTTGAGGTTTGTAGATTTTTAGTTCAGAACATGTGACTTCACACATTCATTTTGCCACATGACACCATGTGACTATGAAATTGTGTGTGTGTGTGTGTGTGTGTGTGTGTGTGTGTGTGTGTGTGTGTGTGTGTGTGTGTGTGTGTGTGTGTGTGTGTGTGTGTGAGTAAAGAGTTTTTAGTATTTGCCTGCTGATCTATTATTAAACTTGTCTTCTTGTCCTTATCTCACACTCTGCCTTTATGTCTTCCTGTCGCAAAAGTGTTCTACACTCTGCTCAAATGTTAAGTGATGATCCAAACAACCAATCCAAAAAGACAACAGTGGAGGCATCAGTGGTCAGTGCATGAAAAACATTAGTCAATTTAATACCCAAATAGAAAGTGAACTGCAAATAAACTCTTCTCTGGAAAATACAGTATACTGTACATCATGATCGGGTTTTCCTATTCATCATCTAAACCACAATAAATCCTTTAATATCTGGAGTGTAATATATGACAAGACCTGACAATCATTCTTTCCTATCGTTCTCAAAGATTGCATGTTTTTCAATGAACAAAACTACCACATAATTTTAGTGATCAGAGCCATTTTCTTACTTTTCTTTCTCTGATCATTGGATTTGGACCAGATTAATCTGCAGGTGGCTCTGTCAATCAAATGAATTAAATAAATACAGAAGTGTGAATGTAACTGACGGTCAATGGACTGTATAACTGTCACAATGGTATCTCCAATGCATGTGAGTTCATTCGGTTACTCGTGTTCTGTGGCAGGAGAAAGAAGAAAGCCGTCACCTATTAACATCTCTGCATGAAGATGTCTTCAATAAATCCAACTTTCTCCTCACAACTGCGTGTCGAATTTGTGCTCATTAACTTCTACAGTCTGGGTAAATCGACTAAAGGTCAACTATAAGGAAAACTACATCAGGTCCAAGCAGGATTGCAGAACAAGCTGGAATGGAAACTTAAAAAACTAACTGATTGGGAGCAGTGGAAGCTCCTTTCAAGTATAATTACCCAAAAGTCTTACATCAGAGGTGCCCAACCCTGCTGCTGAAGGCCTCGCCACCCTGCAGCGATTCGTTCCAGGCCTAATCTAACAGTTTATCAAAGCACTCAGGAACATCTGAACATTAGAGGGAGGTGTGGTAAATACAGGCTGTCGCTAAACTTCTGTATGCTCGAAACATATGTATGTCATCAGCTCCTTGTGCTGTGGTTGTCATATATGCTATCTGCTCCAGTTGAAAATGTATAGTTAATTAAATGATGTTAATTTTATCTTTGTTTTTGTGCAGGAAGGTAGATCTCGATGAGCGGTGCTGGGCAGTCTTGTTACATGCTTCTCTTGTAAAGTCACATGAAAAGATAAATCCATTAAGGTATATACTTTTTCTGGGGGGAACAGGCTGTCGCTCACTTAGGACCTCATGCTTGTCAGTGTGACTCCTGAAGTTGCACATGTGAATAATCAGTCTCACTTTAGCCTCATCCATGTACTCTGTGTGAGATGTTACCTTCAACTCCCTAACGTCCCACCGCCGCTAGAGGGCTCAGTAAGCACTGCTGTTAACAAACAATAAAAGTTTAATAAAAGAACAGCCCACCATAACGGTAGAACCCGGCAGAGCACTGGAAAACGTGATCGTGCGGTCTGACAATCTTTTCTTGAGAAGGAACCTATGTAGCCTATGTAATGTCCTCAGTATTACATTTATATGTATAAAAAAGCACAATGGCCAAAAAGTAAGAGCGCTGGCTCGTTCAGATCAGCCCCTACTGAGCCAAGGAGCTTTAGGAAATATGCTTGATTACGAAATGTGACCAGTAGGCTTTCTTAATGAAGTCCAGACACCACCGCTAGCGTTGTACAGGTCCGCCTGAAATTCCTCTACATGCCAGTACTAACAAATTCAGTCGAGGCTAATTAGGAAGATCCTTTTAATTTTTTTGCTCGCTATAAAAAACTGACAAAAAAAATGACAAAATCAAGACATCAACCAGTTTATAAAATAGGTCAGTGACGCCTAAAGGAGTGCATTGTTTGCATTGTTGCCCGTGTTATGTAGGCCACAACATAACATTGTGAATACCAATATGAAATAAAAAACCGCAATATTAATATTATTAATAATAGTAATAATAAAAATAACAACAATAATAATAGTTATTGTTGTTGACATTATAATCATAATTATGATTCTAATTATTATTATTATTATTTTAAACCTTTCCGCTTTGTCGCCAGTTACATGTGTTATCCTATTTAATGTAAAGATTAGCGCAAATAACTGCGATTTGTCACAGCATGTCACTGATTTAATCGGAAATATAATCTGCTACGCTCGTTTTTTTCCTCAGCCTGTCTGTGCTGAAGAATCCCACCAAGTTCACGACGATCTACCGTTCCTTTGTAGTAAGATGCTTATTATACGACCGTAAAAGTGTAGCCTGTAGCTCAGGCTTTTGGACAACGCTCAACGTGCTAAAATAAATCGCTTCGACGAGACAACGGCGCTGCTTAAAAAGACTGAGTCGATCGGCCCTGATGGCGTGGAGAAGGGAGTTAATATGGCTGTCCCCAATTTATCTGCCCATGTAGTAAAGCTTCGCCTTGTGCTGCTGACACGACGCGCATAACAACCCGTTTAGTTTCCCATCATTTTCTGAGCTCCTTGTCCCCTCCCCTCCAGACACAGACAACAACATACACCTTAATAGGGGCGCGTCTCCGACACAGCCGCCGACCAATAACCCGTCTGTCTGGGCAGAGACCGAGGGGGATGAGCGCCTGTCGAGGCCCAATCAGCGCCTTTGTGTTGCCTGCCGGTGCCGGGGACTGGTCGTGAGGAGCTACTGCGGCGCTTCAGGATCAGCGAGTGAACCCGGATCCAGAGCAACCTGAAGGGCGAAGGCAAGTCAGGTGAGTCCGGGGATTCAGCCGGGGCCTAGCCGGGACGGGACGTGATTTTTGAATGTACAGCGGCGGGATTTGAGCACTCGAGTTGTACAGGCGAGCGTTCAATGGGGCTAAAACGCGGTCGGAAAGCACTAGCAACAAACGGTTTTCAAACATTTTGACGAATGACCAGACAATAGCGTGGCGGCTTTGCTGGCTCGCAGAGGTTTCTAACGAGCGCGTAGGAACGTTAGTTCAAAGTGGCTGGCTAATAGTATTAAAATGATCTCAGACTGTCTTCGGCGCAGCGCCTCAAGCCGAACGGGTCTCGTCCGAGCCAGTCGATTCGAAAATGTGGGAAAATTGAAGAAATACTTTCGCTCGATTCGGGTAGATTTGCAATATTTTCTGTTCGAAAAGCGTTTCATTGTTTCATCCCGTGTCTCTGGGGGTTTAAGCCAGATTGGCGGAGAGAGGGAGCGAGAGAGCCAGCCTCGCGTCCTCCGGGCTGAGGCTACTGTAGTGCAGCGGCACACACAATGAACACCCCCCACACTAAAATATACCAATTATACCTTTTATAATTCATCTAGGAAACGTAATGGAAGAAGTTAGTGTTAAACAGGGGGTTCAGCGCTGGTTCTAAGCGCTCAGAGCACTGGGTATTTGCTGAACTATGTTGAGGGGCACACGGTAGTGTACGGCAGAGCTGATGGCTGTACAATTAGAAAAAAAAAAGATCCGAAAATGCATCAGCCATTTACGTAAGTGAGGACGTTCTCTCAACTTGCTCCATATGCACGCAAATGGCTGCCCAGCACTTGACAGGGGGAAAGGCTGAAATTTAATTCCAACGTGAATGCATGCATTGATCGTAACCAACAGGGAGCCACTGATAAACGGATGGAGATGACGTTTGGAAAGAAACTCTGATCAATAATATATGCAGTCTATTATTCTTGGTGCTGCAGACACGTCAAAAGTGAGACGGCGCCTAATTTGTAGGCTGTAACGTTACAGACTGTCCAAGTCCAAGTCCAAGTGTGTTTTTAGTGTGTATTCTAGAGGCAGTCGTCTCCAACTTGGCTGTAGAGAGTTCATTTCCTTGCTGAAGTTGCTTTTTTTGTTTTGTTTTGTTTTTAGCATAAAGGGTAGAGGATGATGGTATGACACGGACGTCAGCATGATATATAATATTATAACATACTTATAGATAAACAGTTCTAAAGACTTATTCTAGCATTTCTGATTAGGTCACTACAGCAGGATGGTAAGGTAGTTGAACTCCACACGTGTTGAAATGAATGAATCAGGTCTTTCTTTCAGTAATTCAGAACATTTTTAGAAGGCTTAAGAGATGCTTTAGTGTTAAATGGGATTTATTCAGATATTAAAATTTCTTAACGGTTTGATTTAAGTACTGTTTTCAACTCCAAGAACTCTTAGCATGATAGGAGAAACAGACTACTGCAGGTGCGTTCTGGAGAACCTCTGCTCTTTTCAGATTTATTCTCTTTGTGGACCTGCAGCTGTATTGTGTGGAGTTGCTTTCTAAAGGCTGAAAGCTTATGACAAAAACTACAGTGAGTTTATAATTATTATTTTGCTTCATGTCATGTGCATGAAGTGCTGTCGTGAGTGACTTATTGTTGCTGTGCTCTTTTAGTCATTAAAATTCCCAGTTGTCTTACAACACTGTACATGTTAAAGGGACAGTATGGAAACTTTTCCTTTCACGCCTTCTCTGATGACTTCAGCCTTTTTTTGTGTATCCAAGCTTTCATTTTGGGTATAGATTTGCATAATAAATGAAATGTGTATTAAAACAGCTGGTATTGAGTGAGTGGCCCTTGAATCAAGCAGTTGTCTCTGTTGACTCTGAGCTGTGGAGGCCGTAGTTGTCCTCCTTAGTGCCCATCATCTGCTACTGAAATGAATGGTTATGGGGTCCCTAAGACCACTTTTTCACAGCAGACACATCCGATGGGAGGCAATAGTTGTTGTGTTTTTTTTTTTTCCCCTCCTGCTCATTTTGAAAGAGGCTACTGCACACTGTGAGGGTTACCCCACTAGTATTACATCCTCAGGAGGGGTCCAAACAGTGTTCTTATTGACTGTTTTGCTCAAAGGTATTTTGTGTGGACTGTTTCTCCCTCTCTTCAGATGGAAGATAGAGGAGTAGGGTTGTATTTATTTTTCTACCTTTTTTTTTTTTTTTTGGCTATTCATCACCTCAGTCAAAGCACCCCAGCTTGTGGTCATTGCCTGTGAAGGGATTTCATGCAGTGTGCTCTCTTTAATTTCCATGGTGCATGGCCGTCTTATCTCCAGTGACTGCCTGGTATAGCTAAACCCACGCGACTTACGATATGTGTCGGCAGGTGATTAGATGGAATACACCACACAGAGCGAAGACTTTGGGGGGGGGGATGCCTAATTTTTATCAATGTAGATTTTAACACTGATGCGCAACAGTAAAAGTGTGCATTGTACCAGATGTTATGGTGGTGCAGTTCTATCCACTATGCTAAAACACTGTTATATATACTGTTATAACAGTGTGTGTGTGTGTGTGTGTGTGTGTGTGTGTATATATATATATATATATATATATATATATATATTCAGTGGAATTTGATGAGATTTTTCTCCCAACCTTGAACCATATTTGGGTTTGTATGGTTGATACATCCACATCATGCTACTGACGGCTGAGGTAATGTACCAGAAAAGAATCACAGCTAGAGCTGAGCTGTAGGCTATGACTGTGGCCCCACAAAGTAGTTGCCTTGGCTTTACTTCAAAACTGCTAAATCGTCAGAAAAGGCAGTGTTTAGAATTAGCCGTGTCCCCTTGGCACACATCACTGGTAGACACAACAAAGCGACTTGTTATGTAAACGTGCACCAGCAGATATATAGCGGTGAAATATGACTACCTGGCCTGAAGTTTTGTTAGATGAACACTGGCCGAGTCCGTTCTGAGTGGTAAGAATATGACTGCCAGATGTCCTCATATATCGATCTCTTAACCTCTGTGCTTTCTTTGTACCGCCATCTTAAGTGGTGTGTTCCTCTCTTCTCTGTTTTGTCATCAAGTTTGGCTCTTAGTTTTTCTGTGGGAGTGGGATACAAAGAACCCTGTCAATGGACTGCTAGGTCAAACAGTGTTCAGTTAATTGACACTTTGACAAACTGTTCTCACTTGGTGTGATGAGGCCTACGGATCTGCGCCGTGAAGTGAACAAGTGTTGGTTTTATAGGCGACTATAGGAACAGCATTGTAAATACCTACAGTTAAATTTGCACATGCGTAACCATGTTTATGTGTTGTTTTCTAGATGTTATTGCTTGTCATACCTCAGAAAAGTCTCCATACGGTATGTTGCAGTTTTCATTTACACTCAAGTTTTTAAGTTGGTAATTAAACATTTATGATCATTTAAAAACTACTCCTATATTTGGGTCAACTCTTAACTAAAGTATAGGTAAAATAAACAAACCTCATACCTGGGTTGCTTGGGACATACCTGGACATAAGTTTCAAAACTACTATGTATGTGTGTGTGTGTGTGTGTGTGTGTGTGTGTGTGTGTGTGTGTATTTGTGTCAGAGAATTTGGGGAGGTCTCTCTGTACGGCTAGCAGAGAATTATATGGCTCTGTGCTTATAAACATACATTTAGTAAAATAGCAAGAGAAGTACCATAACAAGAGGCGGTTCATTCTCGCAAGTGGCTGATGTATTTTCATATCCTTGGAAGTGTGTAGCTTCTTTATCTCGTGAAGGGAGTTTATGGAAACCCCCTCAAAATCAGTGTTCATTTTGTGACCCGTAGTAATGTTAAATAGATTTGAGCATTCTTTTTAAGGAGCAAGAAATCATCATAATTAGCTCTTAATCAGGAAAATTAAGTTTATTTCAAAATCCACCCAAGTGAAACTCCTTTGAGGGGGAGAAGCCTTCTTGGTTGCTAGCACATGCTGCTAATTGATATGTGTGTTGCTAATGAATGCTTGTGATAAACAAGCACTGCGACAACAAAAAAGCTAAAGGCACGTGTGTAGAATATTGTATCTGCTATTGTGTTTGTGATTGTTGATTTGCCGGAGATACGCATGTGTCAGTGTTTGGGGAACCTATAGAACTAGACATGTTCAGTGTGTTGTTATAGCCACAGTAACCTGTTCATATCTTCTCAATTTATAACTTATTTTAAGCAATACAGCAGAACATTTTTTCAAGTCAAGTCAGCTTTGTCAGTACTACAATATGTACAGGACATACAGAGTATTGAAATGATTTTACTCTCAGGCATGGTGTAGAGATACAATTTAATAGATGGTAAACATGAAGCATGTTTTATATATATATATATATATATATATATATATATTAAATAGACACTAAAAGAAGTCTAAACACTAATCATAAAAATAAACACTAATTGTAGAAAAATAGAATAATAAAAAAATGATCTGAATATGAGAAGGTCCTGAAATTAACAATAAAGTGGCATAAGGCACATATAGATTAAGGTCGGTGGGTATAAATAGCACAAATCTATAATTATATTTCCATAGTCCCCTAAGTCTTTGGCAGATGCTTGGACAAGTTACAAAAGTTTTGTCACTTGTGAGGAGCATGTATCCTACTAACATCTTGTGCCTGTGCACTTGAAAAGGCATGAATCTCTGTCAGCTGGCCAGTCTCACCCTCTTACAGTGCTGTGCAAAAGTCAGAGACCATGCTTCAGTTATTTAATTTCCAGTCACAGTGGCCAGGCCAAAAAAAAAAGCTGGAAGAATATGTTTAATATAAAATTGCACAGAAGCCTCAACAGTTAAATGTATTTTTTTTCAATATTTGCAGTGTCCACCTTTCATTCCTTTCAGGACACTTGCTTTTATTTATTTATTTTTTATTAGAGTACTTTTTCACACCACAGAAGTTCAGTCTTAGAAGTTGGTTACTTTTTTTTTTGCCTCTCACAATCCAACTGATACCAAACACATTGAATGATGCTGAACTCCGGAGTCTGGGGTGGACAGTTCATTGTGCTGAGAACACCAGCAGTGTCTTTGATTTGCAGATTTTCTTCTTTTTTGTCTATTTTCTTTTCTCAGTAACAGTTTCCTGACAACGGCACATCTTTTCAGGCCCATAGCACTGAGTTGTCTTCTCACAGTGGAAGGGAGGACAGAAAAACCAGTGGATTTTATCAGATCTGAAGCAAAAGTGGAACTTGATTCTCTCCTCCCTCTCAAAGATGAACGCTTTAAGTACTGTTTATCTGATGCTGACAGTTTTGGTGGTCCACCAGGTTTTGCATGGTTGCTAGAAGTACTTTTTTTCTGTATTTCTTGTAATCATTTTCTGAACTTTAGATCTAGAAATGTGTGCTTTATCCCATGTTTCCTTTTCCTATGTTTCCTTTCATTATGTCCACTCTCATCAGAGTTAATATCTCCCCAAAATTAATAACTTGTACGTAATAGCTGCTTTCACTGGGAATTAAGGATATTAAGGGTGGCCTCTGACTTCTGCACAGAACTAAATATCCACATAGAGTTCTTTTGTGTTTTTTCACCCAAAGGATGTCTCCAATTGACTGTCTCTCGTCTTCTCTCTTCTTTGTGGCTGGCAAAGGTAGCATGTACATCCTATGATAAATGAAGTAAGGCTGTTTCATACCATCAGGCATGCAGTGTTATTGAGTATCTTGATGCTTGAAGGAGAAAGATCTTCATTCAGTCAGTACATGAGAATATTGCATGCCAAATAAGTGTAGTGGCTGTAAATGTCAGGTTCCTCTCTACAAGCATGAATGGTTGCTTTTTATTAGAAATCCCTTCAATGGACAACACAATGCGCAACTGAGACCCAGTTTTACCTATACAATGCTTCTGCATTGTACAATACTTAAACCAGAGAAAGTCATGTTCCTCGTGATCTCCTGAAGATGCCTCCATGAAATTTCATCTCAGACTCTCCATTCAGTTTCTGCTAACAAGCATGTAACACATGCCACAAATTCTGAGATGGCTTGAGTTGTCACTGATATTGTGCTGTTTGGTCCCCAGTCTGGGACTATGTATAAAATTGCAGGCTGTTCATCACTGTTTCAACGTCTGTGGTCTTGATATGATGGAGAGTAAGAATATCTTATTCATTTACTTGACTGGGTTGCGTAGTAGTGTGTTGTTATGCTGCTCTTGTTAACACCTGAATGGAGCGCCTGTGTTCAGCAGGCCTCATGGAAGCGTTATTAAACCCCACACAGAAACAATCAGCCCAGATGAATGGCTCCCTGTGAAGTTTAATTAGAGGGCCTTCCTGACGGTTGAGCTAGATAAACAGCAGCAGGAAACAGCACAATATGCCTCTTACCATGATGGAAGAGAAATGCATACATATGAAAAGTGGAAAATTCGACTGTAGATAGCTGCGTAGTGACCCACAGGCCTACATAAATAAGTTGACAGCAAGGAAGAACCATGTGAATTTGAAGACTGCAGTATGACTTCTCCACAATGTGTTGCCATGAAAAATCCTGAGAGCTGACGTGCCTGAAGATTCATTAGTCTGTTCAGAGCGGTGCTCTGGTTGCTGTTAATTTGATAATAACTGAATTTGAAGTTTGCCATTGGGCCGCATAAATTGTCAGATGTCGGTGCATACTGCATGAGATTAGAAGCATTGATAAGGGCTCAACCAGGTTCATCAAAACAGAAGGAAAGGGAGCTTAGCATGGCCACTTGGTCATATATGAAGTCTCCCAGAGGAGAAGATATAACGCATATGGAATACAGGCACAAGACAGTGCTGTACTAACTTTTTTGAAGTTGCTAGAGGCTCCTATAGTTCATGTATCAAAGTATAAAAAATGCGTAATGCCATTTATTGTATTCTGGAGCAGAATGTTTAAGCGATGCTGGAATATTGTGATGTGTGCATTTTTTTTTTTCCATTTTTCTGCATTTGTGACCCTGTAGAAGTAAATATTGTGTTTCTGTGTACTTTCTACAATGGATTTATAGTGCACATTTACAGTTTATACAACTTTACAAATCTGCATGAGCAGATGTGTAAGGAAAATATTGGATATTTGCATCAGCGCACAGTTTCCATGTTGGTGTGTCCCTGCTACCTATTTTATTTTTTTAATGCTTAAAAGGTTGAAATAAACAGCAAAACACCTGCTGAAAACTAAGCTTTTTAAAAAGTTTTTTTTTTAAAAAAAAGCATTTGGTGTTATGTCACTTCATTCAATAAATACCAGTTGTGCTCTCTTGGACTTGTGATTTTGATGGTCACACTACTTCTAGCCATTCCTAAACCACTTTTTAATGACACATGAACTTGCTCGTCTTTAAGTACCGACAGTTCTTGTGATATTCTCAGAAAAGCATTTTGTATAGTAAATATGCTCTGCGATGGCCACCTCTAACTGTACTGTTCATTTATCAGGTATACACACTTTTACAGTAGCTTATCTTGTTAATGTTTGTTCACATGTAGGTCGAATATGCTTTGTTCACACCTTCAAATATAGCAGACAATGAAAGAACTTTTCACTTTTGACCTTTACAGAACATTTATAGAATATTGACTCTGGTTCTTGTGTTCATGACCCAGCAGACATTCTTGATTTTTGTAAGCTGTAAGTTAAAAGGGTTGTGCAAAAACATTCAGATGGCATCCCTATGATTAAATGCAGTAACAGCTATGAAAACCTGAGCTTAGAGTAGAACTCTTAGATTCAACCCCTTCTAACCACTTAACATTCACAGATCCACCAGAACCTCCAGACTTATTACTGACCCTTATAACTAAAGAATAACCTAAACTTTCTGCATTGTTTTCCATGCTGTTACTAGGTAATAGACCTCAGGAGAGATATATGTGGCAGTGAAAGGGCTAGCATTGGTACTGGGACAGTTTCACTGCTGATTTGTGCTCAGATGATTGCTGGATTTTAGCTGACTAAGCAATGTTGCTGTAAAGCACCAGTGCTGACTAATACGTCTTTTGTTCCTCTTCTTATACCTAAAATTTGTGATGTGAATCCTATTGCATGCCTTACATTCCATTACTGTTTATAACATAACCCCTTTTAATTAATTAATTAATGTCTCACTTACCACAGGGGGATTTTTAGCTATGATCTGGGACCTGTCATTAATTTGCCCTTTTCCCCATTTTCCCTATTGTGAATTTGCAAGGTTGGCATCTTTTCATCACCTCAGGCATCTCTTCGCACATCGGTCTATCATCTCCAAGGTCTACTGACCTTTTCCCTAAACTTTCCCCCCGGACTGATGACACCTGTCATCTGTGTACAGTGTTAAATGTTGCTGGCTGAGGGTGGGTAATACGATGATATTATCATGATAAATTAACATTTTCTAAGAATATCATGGGTACCTAAGAGTACCTAGAAGTATCATTATTGAATGACACTAGTGTTGATAACTGGTGCATTTTGAGAATTAATTGTTCACATACCTTTTAAAAACCTCTTGTGTTGTTTATCGCAAGAATGTCTGAAAGTATTGTTATAATTTTGCTATATCAGCCATCCTTATTGCTGCTATAGTACAATACATTCAACCTCAGAAATGATCTGCTGACAATATCATGCATTTCTAGTTTGTGTTGTGTATCACAAATGAGGACTGAACTGTTTTGTTTAGATTTAAAGGGTACCATCTTTAGCTGCACAGGTACAGGGTCTGATTCCCAATTGCCATAATCTTATATTGTGTCTTACTAGTCTTACTAAATGCAAGAAGCTTAGCCATTTAACCCCACCCCACCCCCCTCAACACACAAAATGCTGCATTGTTTCTTAGTTTCTTGATCATTCAATTTGAACAGTATGTGTGATATGTGTCCTGTTGATGGTGCACTCTCAGGAAAAAAGGTACGCACCTGTCACTGGGGCAGTACCCCTGTTATCACCGGGGTGGTACCCTCAAGGGTACATCTCGGTACCTTTAGTTAGGGAACATAAGTTGTGTTGACTCCACACACCCCATCTCATCTCCAGGCTTTTTATCTTACCTTTCTGTTTTAAAGCATTAGATTATGATAAGGTACAGATACATGCTTTTTGCCTGGAAAAAACTTATTCAAGGTGTCCACAGTTGGACCTTAAAACCATTGTTGTACCTTTTACGGGTTCATTTACATTGTTTGTACCTTGATGAATGAAAAATGTACCTGCACAGGACGTTTATTTCTAACAGTGTGGAATGCAACTGAAATATGGATGTGAAAAGCAGTGTGTCTCCCATGCAGTCCATCTCTTCATTCTCCTGCTCCTGGTGGAGTGATGTTGTTTTCCCAGAATGTGTGTGTTTCTACGCCTGCTACTTTGAGGTTCAGATAGATTTCTCATCAGATTTCTGCTCAACTTGTTAGGCCATTATTTGTGTAAAAACATGCAAGGTGAACTGATGCTGTGCTTTTGATTAATAGATATGTACATTGAGTCGTGTGGCGTTTTGGTTGCATCTGCTTATTCCTGCTTTAAACATGTCACACTCTTTGTTCCCTTCAGCTTACTCTCCTTCCCTCCTGCCCAGATCAGCCCCATTTTAAAATCTCTGTGCTACCTCAGTCTCTCCAGATGGCTCAAGTTCCAGCATTTTTTCCTCTTTTTTTTTTTTTTTGTTTAAACAACGTATGCCCCACCCTGTGGTCTGAAGTTCCGCAATGAGCCTTCTTGTCAAGGTGCCAGGTTTTAGATTCAGCGTCTCGCAAGAAGTACATTTTTCTCTTGCTGCCCTGAAAGCACAGGAGCTTCATGCCCCTCCCCTTACCCCCCCCCCCCCCCCCCCCCCACTCTCTCTTTCTCTCCTTTCTCTTTTCTCTTTCTGTCTCTCTCTCTCTCTCTCTTTTCTCTTTTTCTCTGTCTTCGTGTGACGTCCTGACCACTAACGGCTACATATTAAGAGATAATTCCATACCCTGAGGTTACAAACCGGCTTAGACTGGCTCTCTCGCATTTTGACTCCACTGGGTACCCTGGGTTTAAAAAAAAAAAAAAAAGAAAAGAAAGAACGAAAAAAAGATATTGTGACTCGCTGCTTTTTTTAAAGACACAGGAGTCTAATTCTCGCTTAGACTGACTTCAGCTTCATCAACAGTGTCCAAAGGCACATACAGAAGCTTATGGATTCTGAGTTCCTGGGCTTGCAAACAGGTTCAAGGTTTTGTTTTCACATTGTGCTTGTTTTTATTGTTTATTATGATTATTATTTTAATCAGAAATATAATTGTGCCATTGTTTCAAGGATTTTTTTTTCTGGACAAGTAATCAAAACCATGCACCATTGTAAAGGCTTTAACTTGCAGTTCCTCCTTTTGTGTGTGTAGGTCATTTCACTGCAAATAAACTAGATCTTGGAAAGCAGTTCAGCATGGAGCAGTAATGTAGTGTTTGTGCCTGTTCATAAAGGAAATAGCTCATAGTTTCCCTTCCTGGCAACAAAAAAAATTCTGGCAAGCAAAAGGTTAACAGTGGACAAACAATTGGCTAACTTGTACCAGCTTCTAAATGTGTCATCTGGTGTTCTAACCAGTCAGTTTTAATCAGAGTTTTCTCTCACAGTTCCTTTCATAGCTCTGGTGATGGGCTCAAGGTGCCCTCACTGCAGGTAGATTATTCATGTCTATAGTTTTCCTCTGTAGGTTTTGAATTTGTGTGGTTTCATTGGAACATTTGTCTTTAATCTAGGTAAGGTAGATTGCTTGTGCTGATTCAGTGTCTTGTCTTGGCACTTCAGTTCTAAAATCATGGAATCCCCCTTACTTTTAGAAAGTCCCATGTTGAAATTTGTCTCACCCTTGTGCATATTTGAGCACATTCAAGACTTTTTTTCCCAACCCAGAGCATTGCAGTGCAGTGGGAACTGTGTTAGTGGGCCAGTAGATATTCTCTTGTAGTAGATTGTATTATTTTTTTCCTTCTCTTTCTTCTTCATCTTTTCCTTTTTCTTCTTCTCATCCCCCCTCTCCTATTGTATAGATGTAGAGCCAGGTATGGACCCTGTCTTGAAGAAGAGACACTATCTGAATGAAAGAATAGCAAACATACAAATTTAATACAGTGTTGAAAAATCAATAAAATGAACGTTGGAAACATGGTAGAACTGTATCTCTGGTATACCCTTCAGTCTCCCCAAGCAGTACCCACTGCCAGTGGTCTGTGATGTTGTTGAAGTAGTAGCTTATGCTATGAACACACAAACCCTCTGAAGGGCTTTGCTTCTGAAGTTGTTTCTAAATTTGAAAGGTTGGGATTTTTGGGGTTTACTTTAACAAACGTTGAATCGGATCTTGTCCTGAATTGAAAATTGTGAAATATTTGTATTGTTACATTCCAAGATCAAACTTCAAGAAGTATAAAAAATAAGGTGCCTAGTTGCCAAAATTACTTGAACTGCTTGCACACTAACATGCTGAAGAGCTATTGAAATATCAAAAGTTTGCATTTACTAGTGCAGAGTAGAGTAGTTTGATGTGAAGTGCTCCAGTCTAGAGAAACGTACAGTTGTTGGTCACTGTTGTTGGCAGTGGTGGTGATGGGACATCTGGATTGTTTAAAAGTAACAAAGATATTGTATGACGGTTAGGAATATCCTGCCTGATGCATGAGTCATTGTATATGATAGTTTTCAGAAAAGTTTTTCCTAAAAAATGTTAGATTTTTTTTATTATTGTTTTTTTTTATTTATTTTTGCTATCCATTCATGATAGAGGGGTACATTTGTGAAAGCCATATAGTACCCAAAGAAAACTTATTTTTTCATCTGTATAACTTTTTACTGTTATCCACATGACATATAAAACCAAGGAGAAGTGTAGATTCACTGATTGTTTTGGATAGTAAATAAAATGGCTATTTGTGTTTTAGACATTATGACTCCTGGTTTCTATCGCCACCGCTGTAAAGACGCAAGTTTCGCTATGACAGACCATTTCACATCAGAACACTCTGAATGACTTTCTTTATGTCTCTCGACTGATTTATGTTCAGTGGAATTCCCCTTTAATGTCCAGTGCCAGGGAAATTTTTGATTATGTTGATGAAGTCTGGTCAGATATCAAATAGTACATCCTATAAATATTCAGAGTTCCTCATGATTCCTATCTCTACAGTGCTGTACATGTCTGTGTGCAGGGTCATGGTATTACTTGCATCCGCTGGTTCTCTAACCTTGTACAGCCTTTCAGAGACAGGCTCAGCGGTACTGTAACCCTATAGAGTATTTTCATTTATTCATGGTTTAGCCAGATCAGACCACACTGTGATTAACTGTGGGCATAGTCTAGCTAGTGACGTAAGTGAGGACCACCAGTACTAGGTGTAAATTATCTATACATCGGTGGCGTTTTTGGAAAGAGATTTTCTCATCTTTTGGAAACAGCCGATAGAATAGAAGCAGCAAAGGATCCAAACAAGCAGATGGAAATGAGCTTGTGAGTTTCTGCAGGCTGTCTGTTGGCAAATGAACAGGATGCACCAGAGTAGTTTTGTGTGGGTTTTGTACCTGCTGTACTGCGTGATTTCTCTAGTTAGGAGTGCTTCCTAGCAGGTCTAGCAGCTAATTGAAGAGAAAATCTGGTTAGCACTGAGGGACAGAGGCATTCCCTCACAGAGGTCTACTCTAGTTGCTGTTGAGTCTGCCACTGCTGTCAGTGTCTCACTGCTCTTGTTGTGCACTCCCTCGATCTTTCACGTCTCTCTCTTTTTTTCTTTCTCTTTTCTCTCTCTATTTTGTCTCTTTGTCTTCAACTTCACACCCCCACACACACTTTCTCCCCTTTTGCCCCCTTCTACTGCCCCCACCCTCCTCCCAAAACGTCCCTCCCTCCCTCGGGCGACAGCAGAACAAGAATTGATTAGTGGCATGGCTTAAAAATAGAAGGGCCTGTTGTCATGGCAACGGACACAATGAGCTGTTGTCTTGTTTAATGAAGATCAGGGCTTTAAGTGTTATGGCTGAAGGAGTGCGAGCAGGAGATGCCATCCACATCTAGGTGTGTCTAGTGCACTGCGTGCCCAGGCTGAGAGGGACATTTCTGCTTGTTTAGATAGAAGGGACCATGGCTCTGTGTGTCTGCATGCGTTCTGGTGTATGCAGATGGTTGTTAATTGAGTGTATGGGTGTAAGTGAGCGTGTAGGAGGGTGTAGTGCGTCACTTTGAAGGCGCAAGACTGTCGATTTGCTTCATCGCAGCTCACCCCTCACCCAACGTTAGGGTAAAGATGGATGCGGCCAAATAAAAATCAAATGTATAGTGATTTTGCAGCCGTGAAGCACATTGATACTAAAGCCACATTCTGTTACTCACAACTACCAGAAAGTGGAAGCCAACCAATTACAACTCTGTTGCTATGGGTGCCATCCGCCTAATTGGCCTCATTAGTGTCAGAAACTGGCCTTATGCAAATTCTGGCCATATTGCCAGCAGCCCCTCCTTAGAGTAATAAATATACAGTAACAGTATGCCAGTGTGTGGGCTGATGAGGTTTGTGGTCCAATTAGCGAATTAACCAATGAGCTTTGCTACAGTGCTCATGCTCAGCAGCACAAATTGCTTATTGATCCCAGGCTACGTTTAAAACACTGTTGAATGTAAGCGTGATCTTGGCATTGGACGCTAAGCAACCTACTGTATTATAACCTGCCATATTTGAAATTTGCTTCTATTGTATAGATGATCATTGTCCCCTTATAGCATTAATGGACATGACATATAGGCCTCAGCATTTGTATTCGATGTAATTTGAAGCCTTAAGCATTTTAGAGATTTCAGGAAGTACAGCGAGAAGCTCTGCTAAGGGTTAAGACGGTATGTTTTTTCTTATTTTAGCTCACAGCCACTTGCTAATAAGCAAGCAGTTCTTTTTCTCTTCCCCGTTTCAATGTTCCAGTGAATTTGTGAATGCTAGTAATCCCTTTTTATCAGATTTAGTGACTGATTATGGTGCTTTTATGCACTGTTCACTTAAAGAATGGTGCTAAGCTGTTCTCACTCGCACACTCTTTCTTGCCTTGCTTATTTTTAGCGTTCTATTGAAGTGCACAGAGTCTTTAATGGAAGTATGGTCTCATTGATTGGGGGTGGGGGGGGTGCATATTCAAATTTTGGCTCTCTGGATCTCTCAGTGCTCCAAAAGATTCCCCAAACAAAACTTTTTGAGGGATTCATCCAGACTAATCTGAATCAGAAGGCTATCTTGTGGAAGAGGCACATTGCTAAGAGATTGCATATTCTTGCAATTGTCCTGTCTTTGTTTTTCTTTTTGTTAACCTCGTGTCACACTCCTCCTCACTCCATCCCTTTTCCCACAGAATACATCACATTCCCCTGGTCTTAAAAGGCCAAAAGAGCAAGAGAAAGAGAGAGGGAACAGTGGCAGAGATTGGGTCGGCCTAGAAGCAGGCCTGGCCGCTGTGTTGTTTTGTCACCTGCTGTCCGTCTCCTCTGGAGCTGCGAGTGTAGAAATGGCTGTGGCGTGAGCTCATGAGTGCATTGCTGAAGTCATATTTCTGCTTTGTGTGCCCTCAGGGAGGTCACACTCATGCTGGAGTGCTGGCGTCTGTGAAAGTGAGCTCATACAGATACAAGCCACGACACAGGAGGGCTCGCCGTCTCTGTGACATTTCAGTCCTTCTGTAAAACATGCAAGTCTGCTACTGTCACTGATCTACAACCGGGGCAGTATTATACAATCATATTACTCAGTGTTATTCAGGGATGCCCCAATTTTGATTGTCTGGGCTGATAACAGAAACTGATATTTAACATTTAATGGCAGTACCAATACCAGAAACCAAGACTGTACATTTTTGCATTTTCACAAGTTCACAATTAAACTTTATCTCTATAAAACTTTAAAGATGGATCATTGATTCATTTTGAAATATCTGTGACACAGCTGAATGAGACATGACCGTTTTTATAACCTTTAGATTAATTTATGTAAATATTTTGTCAGTTAATAGGAGAATATAATATTTATATTCTTGCCCAAAGGCTCTTTTTGGTGTAGCGCCGAAGTTGTGCGTGAACATTGAACATTCAGTCTCTTGTGTATGAGGTGGTGGTAGTGTTATCCATTATGCTGCCATTTGAGAGAGTAGAAAGAGAAGGAAATTCCCAGCAGTAGAGACTTTATATGGGTCAGGACTTGTGTGAGCCAAAGATAAGGTGCTATATGTTGTTAATTAGTGGCTGTAATTCAATTATTGAATCAACAATCAATTTTTTGCTGAGCTGCCCAGTGGTCAAGGGTACAAGAGTCACTGTGTCATACTTACCTACTGACTGACTGACACCCAAATGTCATCCCAGACAAACAGTAGATGCCACCATGCACTCTAAATGAAGCAATGTCGTCGTCACAAATAATGAAATAAAGAATAAAATGCAAAAGCAACCAAAGTCATTTCTTAGCAACAGTTGCAGGAACCGCAGTGAGTATTGTATGTTCATTTCAGCCTGATCTGTCTCTGACCAGTGTAATTCTCACTGTTATTTTGCAACGTTTCACACTTTCAGGTGAGGATAAGGTTACCTGGGGTCTACTACATGACCACTAAGTGAAAAAGAACATACACTCACCTGCCACTTTATTAGGTACTAAAAAAAGTAAAAGGTTGGACCCCCTTTTGCCTTCAGAACTGCCTTAATTCTTCATGTCATACGTTCAACAGGGTGTTTGAAACATTCCTCAGAGATTTCGGTTGGTTATTTGAGTTACTGTTGCCTTTCTATCATCTTGACCCATTCTGCCCGTTCTCCTCTAACCTCTCACAACAACAAGACATTTTCGTCCAAACAACTGCCGCTCACTGGTCATTTTCTCTTTTTCGGACCGTTCTCTGTAAACCCTAGAGATGGTTGTGCGTGAAAATCCCAGTAGATCAGCAGTTTCTGAAATACTCAGACCAGCCCGTCTGGCACCAACAACCACGCCACGTTCAAAGTCACTTAAATCCCCTTTCTTCCCCCATTCTGATGCTCGGGCTGCACTTCAGCAAGTTGTCTTGACCACCTCTACATGCCTAAATGCACTGAGTTCCAGCCAGGTGATTGGCTGATTAGCTATTTGTGTTAACAAGCAACTGAACAGGTGTACCTAATAAAGTGGTGTAAACTGTAATAGTATTTTGATGTGTTCATTTCTATTTTTAGACTTATCACTATGTCACACTGGAGAACTCTTTACAGTGTTGGCTAATTCAGAAGCTATAATGCTAGTTCTTTTAGCCAATATACTAGTAGCAACAAGAAAAAGTCGTTTTTTTTTTGGTCATTTTTTTGACATTGGAGAGAAAATGATAGATTTGCTTGCTTTTACACATGATTCTCTGGAACTCTAGCAAACTGTAGACATTTGTGTGAGAGTGTGCATGAGTAGACGTCATCTTAGAGTCTGTTATTATGCTAATAACAGTCCTAGAGTCTAGCTAGAAAGCTAACTACAGCAGTCGTCACAGATTTATTCATGACACAGCAGTTAATACAGCATGTCAAATTTAATGAAATGGACCCACAGAGAACTCAGATTTTTTATTTTATTTCCATTCTTTCAAGTCATGTACATAATCTTAACTCCTCCCAGAAGGAGTACCTCGATATGATGAATGAGGGTTTGACCTGGTGGACATAAATACATGGAGCCGTGTAAATAGGCTCTCAGTGTCAAAAGACTTTTTTCTTTTCGTTTTTCCTTCTCTCTGATCCCTCTGATTTGTTTTATATATTTACTGTGTGTTGTGTTGCTGCTTTGACTTGAAATTACTTGAAAAATATCTAAGCCTTTAACACCTCATCTGTGCTTGTGAAATGGTTGAAAATTGTTTTTTAATTTGTTTGGACTCTTCTTTTTTCACCAGTCCAGATGGCTCATAAAGCCATGAGAGTCAGTAGATTCTGCTGAATGTGGTCAGTGTCAATACTGCAACCATGTCACTTTTCAAACTGCACAGTTCATTAATTTCTTTGCAGTCCCTTAAAAACTTTGACTGACACATTCTGTATGGGTCAGAGGGATGTGTCTAGAAGTTATCTCTCTGAAATCTTTCACTACCAGTATCCCACCAAGAATGTATCTGTAGATGACATGACAATACACAGTACACAGATGTGATGAGGACAAACACAGCAGTTAAGATATTGACTCTAAATAGATCTCAGTGTAAGGGACCAGGGTTTAGATGATTGCAGTGGTACATTGTGGTAAGTTCACTTATTGCAACTACTGTTCACTCAGTGGAAATCAATTAATGTATTTTCCAACCAATAGGAACAGTAGTTCAAATCATAGTTATGATGGCAAATATTGTTTACTAACTATGATTTTGCAGTCTGCACGTAATTGTGCAAACCTGTTGTTTTGAAAGAGTTCTTTAAGATGTTATTTTCTTATGAAAGGATTTAACAATTTCAATCAGGACAGTTGCGTTTGCTTCTGGTGGGAACACATTTTTGTGATGGTGCACCTCAAACAACAGGATTCAAAGCCCAGAGGCTTTTTTTCAGTACACATCAGCTCCGTACTGTCCACATAATCTGCCTGTTTTAACTTCTTACTCTTTACAGACTGTCACATAGTGCCTGCATTGCAAGCTGCTAATAATAACGGCAGATGAGCAATAAAATAATAGCAAAGACACACTTTTAATTTTGGGACACGCATAGCAGAACCTGTTTTGGCCAAGCATCAGGAACCTAATTGGTGAAATTCACATTCTTAAATTAATCATAAAGAAGCAAACTTTCTTATTGCTTTGCTTTGTGATCCACATGCACGTTAACTCGGTCCCATTTAGCAGTTGTGATGTGAAACCAACAACTACATGAAGAAACAATACTGCAAAAACTCTGAATAATGGGTTTATAGAGACAGGTCATTAGCATGACATGATAGTTAGTTCAAGTAAGTCACTGGCCAAGTAGCATTTTGTCACTCAGTCGGCTGTTTGTTTGTTTATTTGTTTGTTTTAAACAGTGAGTTTTGCACCACTACTTTTGGAGGTGTGGCGTCACCCCTGATTTCAATACAGTATTGACAAATCTGAGGTTCAAGACAACATAGGGAAATTGAAAACTGTATGGACAATACAGCCCGCGGCCTGTTCTGAGGGTCTCATTTGTCCTGTTTTTCCCATGGGAACCACTATCAGTGATCAGAACTAGGCATCTGGGTAAAGTGAGTGGGGTGGGGGCTTTATTCTCTGAACACACCCACACTCAAATGGCAAATCAGTCTGAGTATTGATATAATAAGAGCTCTGTTGAGACTTTTATTACATTTAAAATATTGAAAAGCAGATCTCAACCTCAGAATCAAAAACTGCATTGAACCTGAAAATGTCTGTTATGTCCCTTTTTATTATTATAATGCAAACCAATGGCAACAATGGCAGGGAGAAACTCACTAAGGGCAAGAAGAACAAACCTTGACAGCATCCACAAATCAAAAGGAGAATATGTCCTCTGCTGATTGACGTTCGGCAGCAAAACAGTAACACAACAAGAACAACATGAATAAAAAAATAACTGTAAATGAGTGTATTATAGTGAGTGTGGGATAAAGAAATGAGCTCGTCATTGGACAGAAGTCATTAGAAGCTATAGTTGACAAGTCTTTTTTCCTTCATTTTGTTCATGTGAAAAGTAGGGTGTGTTTGACAGGTAAAGACTTCTCTTAAAGAGTACTCTTTCCCATGGAGTTTCTCCCGACGTGCCTGAAACGGGGTTAACCTCTGCTCTAATTATGAACTTTCTCACCACAGCCTAAACACATCCCCAGAAGGAAAAGAGAGAATAGCGGTGTAAGGCTTGCACAGAAAGGCCTGCCTTTCCTGGTGTATGTAGTGCTTACCCTGTATGACCCCATAGCAAGTCTGCTCCTTCCAGCTTCCAACTGGGTTACTGCCTCAAAGGCTGCCTTTTGCCATAAATCACCCTCCTTACATTTAAGGTCACAAAAACTATTGTTTGACTGTGCCCAATCATTGGGAAGATTTATGAGAGTGGTGCTCAAAGCGACTCGCCCATTGCCTGTTGATGGGCGGCAATGTGCTTGAGTATTTATGTGCGTGTATGCATTTATTTATTTATTTATTTACATTTGTCTAAGTGCACACCTTGGTGGGGATGCAGCAGCCATTTTGAGGTCTGTGCGTGCATCAGATGTAGCAAATGGGGAAGGCTTAATCTAGCCAATGGAGCGGGTGGCTGATCAGACGGGCTGGATGAGCGCAGGCAGATTTGGGAGATGGGCCAGGACCGGCCAGGATGCGGGGGAGCAGTCGGGGGAACGGCTGGGGCGAAAACCCCTGCATGTTCATGATAAGCGCCGTGCCCTGGGATGAATCACACTGCAAACTCAGAAAATTAAGATGATGCTCTGGTACTCTTGCGTGAAGGAATCAAGATTTTTGAATATCAGCGTGGTGGGAGGGGGGAGCGTGTATCTGTGTTGGGAGAGTGGGTCGGCTTTAAAGACGTTACTCCTGCTCTACCCTGGGTGAGGGATGTGATGCCACAAGCACTGGTTTTGGAGGTGGGGCGGGGAGTTGCGTCAGCCAAATGAATTGTCATGATGCAGATCATGCGTGAAATGAGCTGTGGATTCCACCATGCGGTCACAAATGGCCTTATTATTATTACACCCCATCGTCTGGCATTTGGCCTGTTTTTACGAACCTCTCCAAATCTGTTATGTCTAGTGTCAAACTGAGCGCTTTGATTGTGTGTGTGTGTGTGTGTGTGTGTGTGTGTGTGTGTGTGTGTGTGTGTGTTTGGGTTTTGGAAGGTCGTCAGGGTGTGATGGTGTTCAGAGAGAGGGCAGAGGCAAGAGGACATTTTTCTGTGAGCAGTGATCTGATCGACAGGCAGCAGTGGCGTGTGCATAAAGAAGATGGTATACTGGTGGGGGGATGGGCGGAGAGGGAATTAAGGGTTGGCATTATGACAGGGTAGCGTGTCAGGAGAGCGCACTGCACTGCCGTCTTTCTTTCTTTTTTTTTCACCCCCTTCTGCTTAGTCTCTTACTCTTTATCCTCTGTCCACCCCCCCACCCCCCCCCACCCCCCCACACGCATGCACACATTTTATCTGGGTCTCTTGCATTATAAATGCATTGATTACAAAAAATAGGAGTCGGCAGTACCTTGAAGGGGCCCCCAGAAAGCAAGCGTGTGTGTTTATTTTTACAGCAGGGCAAGGAAAGGGAAGGAAAAAAAAACAGAAGAAATACTTTTTTTGGAAAATGGGGGAGGGGTGTAGAAGGAGGGAGGGGCCAGTTTTTTTGGCTTTGTGGTGTGTGGCACGGCTGTAGCTGAATGGTGAGGGTGGGGGGTTAAGGGTACAAAAGAGAGTCTTATGTTGGCATAGGCCGTGAAACCATAGCTTTTTTGGGAAGGTATTTTTCCCCTAACTGTAAGGCTAGAAGTGTCCCCCACCCTCACTGGCAGAAAGGTTCTGGACTCTGAACAATTGAGCGACAAATATGCTGCTTTAGTATCAATGGCAGTGTACAGTAACTCGGCAGAGAATGAGGTGAGGGCAGATTTTGGTGGGGTCGGGAGGGGGTGAAAATACTGACTGCACTTTATTACTACTGGGGGTAGTTGGGGGGTGAGCATGATTTGGGTGATCCCCTCCGTAATCGGGCCGATATCTCGCCTCCTCGATCTTTTTCTTTCTTCTTCTGTCCTCGTCTTTTTCTCTTTCTCGTTCTCTTTCTTTTCATCTCCCTGAGCTGCTGCTGCGTTGGCTGGCAGAGTGCCCGGAGCTGTGAGTGTGTGGTGGATTGCGCGTGTGCAGGTTTGGGTAGGGGGTGGGGGGTGTGCGGAGATGCAGGGCGGGGGGCGGACCGGGTCGGGGAGAGAGAGTCTGGTTTTTGTAGCAGCTGACTGAACTGAAACAGTCATTATATTATGTAAAGGGGGACAGAGGAGTGTGTGTGTGTGTGTGTGTGTGTGTGTGTGTGTGTGTGTGTGTGTGTGTGTGTGTGTGTGAAGGGGGGGTTCATACTGACGTGCACTACAACACATTTCTGATTGGCTGGTTGATGCCATTGTTGGGTGTGTGTGTGTGTGTGTGTGCACGCTTGTGCGGTCTATCTCTTCTCACTCCCTCTCTCACTCTCACTCGCATGCGAGGTGGGTGGTATTGAGTGATGGCATGGCACAGCATTACATACCTAAGCTTTTTGCTTTTTTTTCGCCCCTCTAAAACATTAATTCACTATTTGTGAAATAGCAGACTAATGTTTTGTGAGATAGGGGCATTACTCCCTAGGAGTGTATCAGTGTGTCTTGGCATTGTGATATAATAAAAAACTCTATGGTTTTTCCAAAAAGAAATTGAAATACTCAAGTATTAATTTGTTACACTGATTTACAGGTCTCTATTTAGTATTCAAAAGCCTGGGTCCTTTTGCCTATACAGCCACATGGAAAGCAAGAAAAAGTCAAAGATGCCTGAAAAATGATGGGGGCACTTTAAGTCTACACGACTTTGTCACTGGGGCAGTGCCCCTTTTGTCACTGTGGTGGCACCCTCAAGGATCCATCTCAGTACCTTTAGTCAGGGAACATAACTGTACCAGAATCCATTGAATTATATTTTCTAAGTTGTATTGACTCCACAAACCCCGTCTCGTCTCCAGGTGTTTTATTTTAATGCTCTGATTTAAAACATTTGGTTATGAAATGAAACAAAACATCTACTTTTCTACAAGGAAAAACTCATGTAAGGCACACCATTGGACCTTAAAACCGCTTTTGTACCTTTTGAGGGTACACTTACATTGTTTGTACCTTGATGAATGAATCATGTACCTGCATGGTACGTTTATTTTTAACAGTGTATGGTGAGGCTAAAACCAGGGAGCTCAGAGCCTAGTTTGTTATGTGCTGGCAGTGAGTGAGGAGAACACCAGCACTGCTAAACCTAAAAACAACTGAAACAAAAATTAAAACTGTGATGATGGGCATAAAAAAGTTACATTCAGAGTTAAAAGTTGTGTTAGTATACGTGACTCTTAAGCACTATACAGGTGCTAGAAGTGAGGTGTTTTTGAACCAGAGGGCTGCAATCATAGATTCTATCATTGCAGCACAGCACACAAGCAATCAAGTTCTGATTTTTCTCTCTGATTGTTTTGTCAAATAGTCCAGTAAATTACAAATTTAAATGCACTATTTTTCCCCCCAAAAAAATCTGCAGAAGGGTTCTGAACAAAGATCATCAAATGTCCCCAAAAGTACACCAAGTCTAAACCAGATGTTCTCAGCCTATGGGTCACAACTTGTGAAAGCTGCATAGGCCTATTCTAACGTATCTTTGAGGTTAACATATCAATAAAATTCCCATGCCAGTGATATCCCATGCTTATTCGAACATAGAAGAGAGTGGCAGCACTTTGTGTGCACAGCAGTTGTGAAAGTCTTTGCCTGTGTAACCAGCAGCTACATGCAGCTGCTCTACAAGCTAACTTCACTGTTTTATTGCTTGCTAACTTCACTGCTTTAAGTTTGACGTGATTATTGGCTTACAAAGCGTCAGGAATGTTGACTTGTCAGACATGGTCTGCTATGTGACGCAGGTCGTTCAGTTACCTCACACAGGAATGCATTGGCATTATTCAACTTATAAAGTCAATGTATCCTTTTGTTTAGAGTGACTGAGTTTCTGAGAAGCTGCTTGATCTTTGTAGATGTTTGCAGATGTTAGCTCTAATTAAAGACTAAATAAATTGTTGCATTGATTGTTTATAGTCTGCACTGGCATGTTCCTTTCTCCATTTGGTTATCCTTGGTTTGTGATCATGTTACTAACTAATTGGCTTGAAACATGTTAGGAAATGCTGCAGACATTTAAACATTTGAATGCACGTTTTTGATGTCGGTTGTTTTGCAGTAATATGACTGCCATTCTGCATTTGATTTTTGTACAAATTATTGTGAGAATACAGTATTGTTGAGCCTAGTATTGTGAATAGAAATGAATCATTTACTGAATGTACTGTTACACCCACAGTACTGCTACATGTCATGCTGTTTGTTTGAGAGTTCCCCATGAACAATCACAATTTTTCTTTTTGCGTCCGTGTTAATAAAACTAATGTAGATCATATAGATATTCAGCTGGAGCAGCATGACAGGCGAGAGATTACCAGCATCAGTGTGTAGATATGTGTGGATGAAAGTGACTGATAAAATGATAGAACGAGCAATAATGAGATAATCGAGAGATGATTAAGCGATCAAGGGGCCAATTACGGCTCTGTTTAATTTATAATTGGGGACTGCTGTACAATATGGCATTTTAAGACCAGTCAGACGTGGCTCCCCGGGGTTTAATTGGGTTCATGGTGCAGTACAGCGGCGAGGGGATTTGATGAACATGGCGCCTGATTGGTTTGGTAGCAGCGGCAGAGGCTGCATTTGAGCAGGATGGTGAGAGGTGGGGTGTGTGTGGGGGTGGGGGGGCATGGGTGGTTCATTTTGGTGACCAGTTTCTTTCGGTTTGATTGGTTTACGCATCCGGCGTTATCCGTTTTCACTATGATGAGCTTCTTTGATGTAAAAGAAATTTGTCAAGTTGTGAACGTGTTTTGCGGTCTAGGTGGTTTGGACGGTATTACTGTACTATGTGGTGTACTGTAAGCAGTAATATGTGGAGGTGTCGAATACCCAGTCGAGCAGCATTACTCACTGATTACAGATTACAGCACACATACACATGCAGGCACACACAAGCATGCTTTGTTAATATATCTCTCTGTGCAGAACAAGGTCACAATGGCTGCACAACTCCATGCTGTACTTGCTGATTAGTCATGTCTTATGGAGGGGAGGAAGAAAACAGCTCATATGCTTTATAGAGCTGGGACTAATATTAGATAGCCTGGAATGCCCCTCCTCCATCCACCCCAAAAAAAGCGTTTTGGTTTCTTTGTGTGTGCATGTATGTGTGAGTGTTATTACTGCTCTCTCCAGAGGTCTTGCAGTGGGCTTGGTGCAGTGCACCCATTCCACCCTCACCTAAACCATCATTTGTCATAGATTAGCCTCAGATCCTCTCTCTTTCTCGGTTGTGAGTTCATTGTAATGGTCGCATCTGAGGGAGCATTGCTGTAGTCTGACTGTTAATGCAGCTCAGCAATAACCGTGGCTGAGCTCAGGCGTCACGTGAGCGGGGGATTGCAGCTACACACCTTTTGTCTTCCATTACAAACTTCCTCTCTTGCAAGTACATCAGAGTCAAAGAGAAGCAGCAGCTACAGCAGAGTCTGAATGCCACGTTACTTCAAAGTGAGTGATAGCAGTGAAGCCTGAGATTATAAACTCAGTTCTTTTCTTGATTTTTTTTTTTTCCTCCACCATGAGGAGATTAGTCAGCCTGCCGTTGCTCAGGTTCTGACAGGAAGCTTTTGTGAGTGTTTTCGGCACTGTGCACTGTTGTACTCTGTAATACTGCAAGATACATTTTTGCATAGCTACACTTTTTTTTTACTTGCGGGCTGTATATTGCTCACTTCAGACTTTTTATTGTAATACCAGATTTATATGTCTAAAGTTGAACTGTGGAGCATGTGTAGGCAGCAGGAGACACTGCCTATGGCCCAGTGCCCATGGCCACAGCGTTTCACATTTTGGTCACCATATGTTTATATCTGTAGTTTGGTTGCCTTGGTCCAGACCAAAGCAGGAAATAATACATTGGGGCATTTTTGTTCAGGTTCACTTAGCATTTATGGCAAAGAACTTGACATCAAACTAAAAGATGTCAACAAAAGTCATGTGTAGAGGCGGGCAATATGGTATTTTATTATGATCGATTTTGTTATGCGGGCGCTTTTCTGAACATATTGTGTGGATATCATCCATACTTAAAGAACACTAACCAAGCGTGCATTTAGTGCATCACAGTGTGTGAAATGTTGAATGAAAATAATTGTACTTATAGTTTTTTGAAACAGGGCGCTGCTCATGCACTGCATCTATACATCAAAAAGTTATGATCCATATCATAAAAATAATGTCATAGTAAATTTGTCATATCACCCACCCCTATTCATATGAGTAAAAAAAAATAAACTAGACTACTAAAGTAGATAATTATATTTTCTGACATATTTGCTACCAACTACAACCCACAAACTTTCTGAAGTACGTTGTACACTGATCTAACTGGGCTTGTGTTTTTTTTTTTTTTCTTCCCCCATGTGTTTCTTATATTGTCTGTCTTTTATTCCTCATTCTTAAGCAACAAAGCCATGGGACTTTGTGTTTGTTTATTTTTCCATGTCTTGAAGTTGGATGAAGCTACTGCAGCACTTGATAAAATTTCAAAAACTTTGTTCATTAATACGTAATGTGATTGACGTGTGGTCAAATATATGTATGTATTTCAGGTATTTAATAAAGGCTTCAAACATGCTTCAGTTTAATTTTTAAACCAAAACCGTCCATTCTAGAAGTGGACAAAGACCATCCTCCTCAAGGGGTCTTATCTGTGTGCCAGCGTTTTTATGGCAGCATTGTCCAGTTCCAGCGTAATGTACTAACGGAGCAGTCGTACCAGCTCCAGACTTACCAAGTCTGAACACAATGTAAAAACATGTAGAGCCTGTAAATGTGTCTATGTTCTTTTTCCCTTTTAACAAACTTGTTTTGTAGGACACAGAACTAATTGTGTCAAATCAAATTGTCAGAATTTGTTAACTGCACTCACTGTGAGAGCTAATGGAGGTGGTGTGGTGACTGTGATGGTCCCACCTGCCTAGCTGGTCTGCCTGTCTGCCTCATCATAAATACAGTGGCTGAAGTTTGCTGTCACGTTATGACATACGTTTGTAAATAAAGTGGCTTTACAGTGAGATGCTGCAACCCAGTAGCTAAAATGTACTTGATTCGTTGTTCGAAAGCATGCTTGTTAATTGTAAATACAACAATAAACAAGCTTCCACTATTGTGGCCGCATATTATTTAATTGATTAGATTTATTGGATTTATTGACTTGGTGCCAAGTTCAAATGTTTGTCTGTGTACCCCTTTATATACGTGTGTGCGTGTGTGAGTGAGTGTGTCTTTAAGGCATTAATGCCATGTTGCACCTGATATTAATGCTCTACCTTATACTGGGGCGAGCTGCTATGACCAGAATACAAATGCATCAGACAGATAAAGAGGTTCCACCACAAACAATAGCCTGCAGAGTGTCCGCACACTCTCCGCTGCCCAGACACTCCCCCTGTGCGTGCGGGAGTGCGCGTGCATTCAAGAGAAAGGGAGGAGGAAGAGTCTCTCTCTTCCCTCTGGCTATGAAGGGCTCGCTCATGCGTGTCTAACACATAGAGACGAGCATACACACACATGATCATTTAGATCGCTAGTACATGACACATGGCCAAAGCCGAACAGACTACTCTGTGTACACATAATCCGATTCACGGACACTTGAACATGTATGACCTCCTCGCATGTGTGTGTGCCTTATATTAACTCTGTGACACACACATACATGCACATATACACACACACACACACACACACACACACACACACACACACACACACACACACAGATGGAGTGGCTCAGTCAGGCTGTAGACTGTAGACCCAGGCCTCTGAGCTTTTTCTGCTCCCGTGTGGATGGTGTGGTGCGTTTTTGTCCAGAGGCGGAAGAGCAGGGACTTGGGCTAATGGCCGCCTGCAAGAATGCACCACTGGAGAGCTCTGCTTCAGCAGATGTGCAGTTTCATTGTTGCTTTTGTATTCCACTTCATGATCATGCATTCTGGATTAGCCTAGCTAAGCAACTCACTGGACTCAAGCATTGGAAAGATTAATGAATGTGCTTCAGCTGAGAACATTTGTCCTGGTAAAGCAGCATGAACTTGAGGACTCTGTCAAATAAGACCGATTTACCAGTTCTGTTCAGCCAGTTTTATTTATGGTTTTGTTCACCCAGTATGATTTTCCCATTATTACTCAACTGGTACGATTTTAACTTGTGCTGCTAGAGTAGAACTAGCTAATCTGTAGTGCTCAGCTGGTGTGAGTACCAGTACCAGATGTGCTTTTGTTGGCATACGAATCAGTTTTATGTTTATGTTTTTGGCCAAAGAGGGAGGAGGTTCCTATAGGTATAATTATATGACTAGGATCATAGGTTTGAGTGTTGAGGACGGTTTTCAGGGCAATTTTTTCAACTTTCAGCACAGCTTCCCATCAGCTTTTTGACGTTTTTAAACTTTTACCCTTCGTGCAGAGACCTTGGGCATTCATTCGCTAGCAAAGCCTTCATTCACTAGAGAACAAAGACATGTGTAATTAGATTCCTCAGATAAGAGTTGAATTCACAATCACAGTAATTAGAACCTAGGAATATGATCCCTCTCTTTAAGCTTGAAGGTCACCCCCTTCCTCGGAAGCGGCTGAGTTGGAAGTAGTTTGCTGGGGAAAGGTTCAGGATTCTGTCCTGCCGTTGTAGCTGGAGCTGAGGAGTAACGAGCTTTGGTAGTTCCAGCTTGGGTGGACGTTAGCTAGCTAGCTAAAGTGTTGATGAGATAGCTAACAAAGGTTAGGTGAAAGTTTATAAAGTAAGTGAAAAAAAAAGTATTTCAGAAAATGTACGCTGTAGGTACATAAGTTTAATGTTACATTAGGATAGATAACTCACTGTTTTCATTGTGTATTGGATAACTGGCTAACATGGCTGGGAAAGGCACTAACCCCATCCTTAAAAGAGCCATTTACAGTCGCCCGAACAAGGGCTTCTTCCGCACAGCCTGGGGCTTCACATCATCAGTCTGTGGGGCTGCAGCTTGATACTGCTACAGCTGGGGACACGCTCTCACAGAGGCAGCTGATCATGAGAGAGGGAGAGACTCCTGGAGCGTAGCGCATCCGTTCACTCAGCCCACTCATGTCAGACCATGAAAACTACGATGATTTGAATGTAACGATCATGTAATTAAACAATTAAGTCTGGAAATGGTCTGCTTCTCGAACACTGCAGTCCACTGCCCCAGCGAGAGGCAAGCTGCGTGTGGGCGTGTGAGAAGGAGTCATGACAACATGCTCACTCTTACTCACACTCTCTCTCTCTCGCTCACTGCCTCTCAGTCACAGCACTTAGTCAGGAAAAGCCTCAAAATAATTGACTGATTTGCATCGAGCTCAAACAGGGGTTGGAAAATCGTAATCTATAGCTAGTTCATCGCATTCTCTCAAAAATGACTTGACCTTATAAGTAGGGACTGAGGTGATTTGTTGGAATGTCTCAATCCAATGTGAATGATCAGTATAGGAGCCAATTGAGGCATGTTACGGAACACTGTCGACTTTGTTAAACTGAATCCAGTTCTGATACTTTAAGACTACTTTACCTCTGTGCTACGTTTACTGCTGCAAAAATGCCATGAAATGCAGTCATAAAGTGACATAAACAGACATTATCCACTTGTAGTTGTGTGGAACGTTTTCATCAAGTTCAAAGTCTGCACTCTGGAACTGTTTTTGAAGTATATAACGCAAAGAGTGCAACAGCTGCATGAACAACAGATCTGCAAATAGATGCAAGTTAGATAAACTGTAAACAGGAAAATAACATTCAACAAGCCATAAGAAACTACTCTAAAATTCAAAAGCTATTAGAGTGTATCACACTATGCAGATACTAAAAATAAACTGCATTACTGAGTTTTAAAATCAGCATGAAGCAGAAATCACAAGTTTTTTTTTTCCACACTGTGATGAATTTCAGAGGGAAACATGGAATTAGGGAGCTGAGTTTGCTTGATGATAAGCATGGCTGGAAGAAAGGGTAGTTGAAAGATGTTTTTGTTTAGTGTTATTTTTCCCTGCCTGATAGGTGCATATTCATGTAAAGTAATCAATGTTTTAGAGGCAGACACCTTACATTAGGTATGAGTCATGCTTAATATGACCAGAAACAATTTTATGCCAGGTTGATTTTAATGTAATTGGCAGCAGATCTAATCAAAATTGTACCTGTGTTACTAACTTTATTGTAGTTTAATTGTGCACTATATTGTATATTAATTATCTTTAAAATTTTAAATATCGGAGACTTGATTTTGACAGGTACTCAGTTTTAAAGCACATGGATTAAGATCAAGGGACATTCCTAATGTTTGATCCTCTGTCTCTAAATCTCTAAACCTGCAGGATGGAGCGGATGTCTGAGGAGGCGTTGCGGTTGAACCTGCTGAAGCGGGGTTTGGAGACAGCGGATGAAAGAGAGGAGGCACTGGCCAAGCGGCTGAAGATGGAGGGCCATGAGGCCATGGAGAGGCTGAAGAT
The DNA here is from genome assembly GCF_015220715.1 of Pygocentrus nattereri. NCBI lineage: Eukaryota > Metazoa > Chordata > Actinopteri > Characiformes > Serrasalmidae > Pygocentrus > Pygocentrus nattereri. The sequence continues at coordinate 9,550,166 of NC_051237.1, forward strand.
GCTGGCATTGCTCAAGCGCAAGGACCTGGCTGCGTTGGAAGGTGCTGCAATGGCAGCAGCCATGGCTGAGGGTAAAGGCCCTGGGGGCAGCCAGGGGCTGATGGGGGCCTCAGCCTACGAGGAGAAGTTGAACGGCAACCTGAGGGCTATTGGCCACGGAGGGCCTAGCAAGAACGGCAAAGAGAACGTGATGGATGAACCTGTAGATATGAGCGCCAAGAGGAGGTGAGAGGAGTGGCAGGGTAGAGAGAAAATTTCAGGTTTAGGAAAGCTCAGGATCTTTAAAGTACAAAGAATATCTATTGATGAAGGATAAATCAATACAAGGCAGAGCAACAAACGTTACCATATAATATACATTTAAGTGAAATAAATTGTAAAGTGAAATTCAACTATAAATCAGATGGGACAGAACTGTAACATGCAAATGTGAAAAGATTCTAGATTGTACACCTACTATTATACCAATATGTGCAATATTAAGTATGTTATGTCCAAGATGTGCAGAATATGCCAGTATACGAGTCAAGACTAAATAGAGACAGGTAAGAAAAAAGGCCTATTCAGACCTGGTTAGTGAGTGCTACTGTGTGTGGGAAGAAGCAGTTTGAGTGTCGTGATGAATTGGTTCAGGCCAGTAAAAAATAATATAGCACCGTACTCAAAGCTTTTTTGTGTGTGAATATCTAATGATGCTATTGCTTAAAACATCTTGAGTCACTGAGCAGCTTTAGGTCTTTGTTATCTTCATTAATGTAGTCTAGTCTGAAGTTGTCAGAATGTGAGTAGCTGACTTGATATTAGCATGTATAACACTTCACTTAGGCTATATAAATAGAAATAAAGCATTAAAACTGCATCCATGGTATATGTAAGTTTTCCTGTTTGTATTTTTATGAGGCTAATTTAGTTCCAGCTATGCTAGTTAAATAGGTACTCGTAGTTAACATTAGCGTCAGCTCACTGGTCTCTGTGAGCACATGTACATTAGAAGATATGGTAGGGCAGCGAGGAGTGTGCTAGACTTTGATATTATACAGCTAATTAAGATTCTGAAGGCACTTTGACCTTTTTCTGCCCCTTTTCTAAGAGAAAAGCATTCCCAGCACTTATTTGTAATAGTGCCAATGTGACTCGCATTTGCAGAACACCTTAAATGGGATTTTCACTGATTTAAAAAAAAAAATTCTGCATAATGAAATATTTGAGGTGTAACCTTTCAGAGTCTGATTTGAAGTGCATCTTTGTAGAAAAACAGTTTTTCTTTGTTGGTGAATGAGCCTAGGTTTGCAATGTCTACAACACGAATAAAGCCATTCACACACAACCTGTGAACCTGCTTCTGAGCTTTTGTACAATGATGCATGTGATCCTGCTGATCACGGAATTCCGAAGAAGTTAATTAGCTGGAGCAGGTGTTGCTGGAAAGTAGATCTCCAGGACCACAGAGGTGAACTAAACATCTGTCTTTGTCCCCCAGCGATGTGGACCGACAGAGACGCACTCCATCTCCAGACGTGATCATCCTGTCAGATAATGAAGCGTCCAGCCCGCGGAGCACCCCGCGTCCAGAGGAACGGCACCATCACCCCAACCTGGAGTTGTTCAAGGTACAGCCCCTTTCATGAAGAAGAACTCGTCCTGCCATCCTGTGCTGCTGTGTCAGTGTTGCCTCTGCTGTGCAGCCCCTCATTCACTGACACTAATAGACTGTGTCTGGGTCTGTCAGCCGACTGCACTGCACTCATTGTCAGGCCTGCAGTCTCTTTTATTAGGCCTATAGCCATGTGAGTCATTCCATAAGCCATGCAGCAGCGGGACATTATTGTGATTAGAGAGTCAATCACAGCGTCTCCAGCTTGTGCGCTTAATGTCACACCACTGAGCTCAGTTCCTTAGTCAGTTCCCAGGGCCTGGAAGACCTTTTTTATAAAGTTTACTTGTCATTCAGGAAGGGATTGGCCACAGGTCTCTCAGCTCTGTGCTCCAGTAAGAGATTCTGTTGGTTTAGCCAGCCGACACCTGCTCCCGGGGGTGGGGGTCGCAGAATTTGGCTTGTTGCAAGACTGAAGCCTTGTTGACTGCTGCACATTTGTACACAGGTTCATAAAGGAGCCCAAGTAAGCAAACCTGACTTTTCCTTGCAAGTTCACATATGCTTTATTTGTCACTGTATATTCCATTCATCAAATCTCCAGTTAACAAAAAAGAGGTCTTTGGCGTTTTTGGCGTATTTTCCTCTCAGAAAAAATGGTGTGCGATTCAACAAGCATTTGGGATTTTCTTCTCTTTGCTACATCACAGCAAAGTGGCCCTGCCTTCCAGTAGTATAACCACACCCACCAACCCCGCCTTCACCACCGCCTCTGCTGTTTACAACATCGTTTCATAGCCAATACCATTTTTGATGTAAACGAGAATAAATGTGCTGTTGCTGGATGCCAGGTTTCCAGTGAGTCATGTTTTCAAGCCCAAGATTGTATAGACAAGTAAATACCTGGTTAGTTTCTGTGTCTCAGTTTAACTGGAAACATAACGTGTCTTCTAAATGAATGTTTGTATCCAATAAACTGAGGGTTGGGTAAAATAGGACTCATTTAATACAAATTACAATGTGTTCTTTTTTGGTTCTCAGTATCTTAACATATTAAAGACTAATCAGGTTTATTTAGAGAAACGTAGTATCTCACATGTAAGAGTTTCTAACAGTATAACTTTGGGAATAATTCACGTCAACACATTTATTTCTCTTGTTGTGATGTTAGCACTCAAACCTTTCTGGGTTTTAACCTATTCTGAGCCAGAAAATATATGATTTCATATTAGCTTTTATTAATACCTTGGAAAAGAAAACTGTCAAATCATTATTTAGACAAAACCTACTTTTCATATCAAGGAAAACACTTGAAATTGAGTGTTAAAAAATGTAGTACTGTGCAAAAATCAGAAACCGGTCAAAAGACACGTTGAACACAGTACAAATTACTCATTTTTCAGTGTCTGGTGATAAAGAATAGCAGAACGAATGCCTCAACAACTAAATACCATGTTTTCCAGTATTTAGTGTGTCTCTCCTTTGCCTTTTATTGCAGCTTCTCTTTCTTTCAGGTAATCTTTTTTAAGAAAAGCTGTATATTTCTGTGTATATCTGGATATTTTTTCACCTTTAAAGTTCTGTCTTAGAAGTCAGTTACCTTTTCTCACGATCCAAGTAATCCCAAACACATTCATTGATGTTAAGGTCTGGGTTCTGGGGTGGTCAGTCAAGTGTCTGAGACCAAACTTTTTTTTTTCCCCCCCTTTTATCAGCAATGGGTTCCTGGCAGCATTCTTACAGACACAGTCTCATTTTCTCTTTATATTTTAATAATTGTCTTGAATTCAAACAAAGTCAGGGAGTCAAATATTTTTAACCAGCATTGTATAGACTGTCTTCATCCCTCTTCAATTGGTCATCTTTCCTGAGTCAGGTTTGGTATATGTGTGTGTATCACTGTCGTTGTGGAGTTGCTGTCTGCATTTGACAGTTATATCATGTTTGTGTGTGTATTTTGTTTGTTCATGTTTGTGTGTTGTGCTCTGCAGGGGAAGACGGGTGAGGAGAGGCAGCAGATGATCAAAGCACTGCGTGAGGAGCTGAGGCTGGAGGAGGCCAGGCTGGTGCTGCTGAAGAAGCTGAGACAGAGCCAGATGCAGAAAGAGAATGTGGTGCAGAAGGTCAATACTCCACTCTCCCCCATTACCTCCATTTATCAGCACAGCTGACTTAACACCTCACTCCACACTGTTTAATACTGCCCCAGCACCTGGCTCAGGCAGGCTAGTGACCATTACTGCTCCACTCTAATGGAAACTAGTTCTCTTTTCAAGCATTACTGTTGTTTACGTAACTGTCCTGGAGCTGTTTCATGCCTGTAGTTTGATGCACTGAAATGCCAGAACACACATATGACCTCATCTTTGTTCTGGGTGGCCACTGATACTTGAGCTATACTAAAGTACAGTGTCACTTTTTCCATACAAACGTAAAAACAATGCAAACTGCTTGTTTTTTATTTTTTCGGTCAAGGTTCAACTGCCAGACCAAGACTCTGTCACCTAATGAAAGCAAAATTAAGACAAAGAATTTCTTTAGAAGACTAATTTAATTTTACTCAGTGTATGTGTTTTTGGGGTGCAGCACTTCATAGTTATCTCTATTGGAGATATTGTGTTTTATCATTTGCACACAAACACACACATACACACATACATTGTCTAAGCCACTTATCCTCCTGGTTCACGGAGGTGCTGGAGCCTATCCCAGTAGTCTTTGGGTGGAAGGAAGGGAACACCCTGGGCAGGATGCCAATCCACACGTAGGGGCAATTTGCGTCTATCGTTGGCCTGACTGCATGTCTTTGGACTGTGGGAGGAAACCTACGCAGACACGGGGAGAACATATAGAGTCCAAGCAGAAAGGACCCTGGTCGTCTGTCCAGGGAATCAGACCTCGGCCCTTCCTGCTGTGAGGTGACAGCGCTATCCATATCGGAAAAAAAAGGAAATTAATATTCATGTTTTAACACCACTACTCCTTAGTCAGCCCAATGCATTCTGATTCAAAGCAATGTCACACTAAAACTACCTTGTCAAGCATTTTAGCTTGAGCAAAATAAAAACTACTTCATTTCAGTGCATCTTTTTAGAGAGAAAAATAATGTGATTGGTGACTGTGTTGTGGGTTCCTACCTGCTAGAATGTTCTCTATAGTAAGCCATTTAGTCTGAACTTATAATACTTATCAGCCACTTCCTCTTGCTTTTTTTTTGATTGGATTCATGCTTTAGATAAGCAATCAACTATTGATTTGCTGAAAAGTATGTTAATGTGGTCTGTTTTGGAATTGTAAATAAACACATAGTCAGTGAGTTAGACTTGGAGGAGAAAATCCAAGAAATATTCAATATGTTGAATAAATTCAGATTTGGCTGCTTGTCAGGTAATGATCTTCGGCAGTGCTTTCCTTACCAAAAAGTGCCCTGTCTTTTAGCTTACCGAAAGTAATTAAAAGTAGTGGGAGTAAAGCCATCTTAGAACAAACACTGTGGGGTGAAATAGTGCAGCTATGGAGGAGAACAAAAAAAACAAAACAGATTTACCAGCAGTATATCACAGCACTGTGATATGTTTGTCCTGCTGCTCTAGTGTTGAGATGTTTCTCACTGTCTCTACACATACGTAAGCTGACCAGTAATAATAGGCCTTTGGACTGGCTGCTTTCATTAGTGCCAATAGAATCTACAACAAATTTAGTGGAATTACAGAAGAAGACAAGTTTTGCCCTCTCTATTAACAAAAGTTGTGAAAACACACACACTGGATTACTTCAGAAATCAGACATTAGGGTTAACCCTGTAACAGTGTGCAAGGTTTATGCTGGTCTCTCTTTGTGTCCCCTTCCTCTTCAGGTACCAGTGGTCCAAAATGCCCCCTCCTCCGTGCAGCCCTCACCTATCCACAGCTCACAGGGGCTGAATAAGCTGCCCGTTCGGCCCGGCATGCACACCTCCGAGCCCCAGAATCTCCGCACAGCACAGGTGTCAATGCTGTTAATAAATAGAATAGATTGTGTTCCTCTAGTTTTATTTTGTATAGTACTCTTTATTCTGGTTCATCAGCTTACCTTATTAGAACTGCAGTGCATGCATGCTTAACAAATGGATTTGCCTTTTTAGTGTTTTTTTTTTTTTCTTCAAACTTGATAGACTGGTTGTTTCAATATCAAAACCAATTTATCAGATTAGAAGATTAATTAAGAAATGTTAGTCTGTTTCTCTTCACAAAAGTGTAGCTCACATTGTACAGTAGTAAATATTGCACAATTTATTCATTTCCCTTTTACTAAAAGTGACTGTGTAGTAGTGGCAGCAAATCAAACATCTACTGACATCTAGTGGTTATTCATTTTACTGCATGTCTTTATTTATTTCCATGCATGTTTGTTCCAGGGACACACGGTGATCAGGTCTGCTGCCAGTGCCTCCCTGCCCCCGATGATGATGTCCCAGCGGGTGATCGCCCCTAACCCAGCCCAGCTGCAGGGTCAGAGAGTGCCCTCTAAGCCTGGCATGGGCCGATCCTCCACAGGGAGCATGGGCAATGCAGTCAACTACCAGCAGGTACACTCAACCTAACATTCTCCCTTCGTAACTTGTAGGGCTCCAACATATGTTCTCCATGTTGACTTCTGTAATTAAACTGTGCAGTCATATGGTACAACATACATAAACTGTTCTTCCAAAGATTGAGACTGAGATATTTTCAATAGTATGAAACCATTTTTGTTAGCATAGCACCCCTGCCTTCCATGAAGCAGTCTGGGTTTCATTTCCCTGATCAAGCAGGCACTTCACACTACACCTAGTCCTTGGGTGAGACTTTTAACAATACATTTGCCCACCTCTGTAATAGAGACGCATCAATACCATTTATTTGAGACCTAGTACGAGTATGCTTTTATTTTTTTTTGTTGTTGTTTGTTTTTTGTTTTGTTTTTTAGCACCTGCTGATACAGAGTCTGGTCTCATACTGAGTAGCCTACTTGCCTTACCTGTCAATTTTAATAGTGTCTGGACAAAACTCACAATTTATATACCCACACTGTAAAAAAATGCTTGGTGTGTGCTACAGAAATCGCAACCCCTACAGAAAGCTGTGAACAATTAATGAGCGAAGACAATAAGAATCTGAGGTTCAGCAGTGCTTCTAAATACTAAAACAAGGCAAAGTGCATGGTAGGACAATATGGTCTGTCTACAGCCTGTTTTACAAAGTCAGATTGAAAATTCATGTATGTACTTTGACAGCAAATGTTGTTTCTTTTGTTAAACAAGCTAAAATCACACAGTGTATTCCTGGTGGAGATATACCTAGGCGGAATGTTTACAGTGTCTGATGGCTTTGTCCAACACCACAGAGTCAGTAACGCTTCTCTGTGTGAGCAAATCCTCTTTCACAGCCAGCTTGAGTCATTAGTCCATTAGCTCGGTGGTGTACACTCGGCTTACATCTCATAGTATCAGGTGGTATCGGATGATGGTATTGGTGCCTTTTTATGAGGTCGAGTACAAGTTAATGAGTGTGGTATCAGTCTAATACCAGTATCAGTATTGATCCATCCCTACTCTATAACATAATAACATTGCAAGTCTCTCTTTATAAGATCATCTGCCAAACACAGAAATGTAAATGTAATTGAGAAAGCTGTATTGAGTCAGAAATGGAGGATACTTAATGATATTTGAAGTGATTGAATGTATGTTATGACTATAAAGAGATAATTTAAATTTTTTTATTGATAAGTAGTATCTTTTTGTTTATTATAACAAGTGATTCCAAACATTTGAGCAGTTATGTACATTATCCCTGCTCACAATTAAACAAATGAGCAGTGTAGTGGAGCTCATACCTGTACTGTAATAGTACCAGGACTCTCATTGTGTGGATGATTGCTGATGTTCTAATTAATATTCTCATTTATTAGTAATTTATTGAACAAATGACAGGAGTGTAATCTTGCTGAATAATGTCTCGTCTGTGTGCTACAGGCTACCAGCCAGCAGGTGGCGGCCTCCCAGCGCTCCAGCTCTTCCACAGCCATCTATATGAATCTGGCTCACATGCAGGCAGCCGGAGCAGCGGGGGTTCCAGGCGTTGGAGTGGGTGTAAGCGGAGTTGGGGCAGTCAGCCCATCCACACTTCCCAGTGGCTCAAACGTGGCTGGTGTAGGCACTGTGGGCTCACTGAGTGACCAGGCCAGCAGCCAGGCGGCTGCCAAACTGGCCCTACGCAAGCAGCTGGAGAAAACCCTTCTGGAGATCCCACCACCCAAACCCCCCGCCCCCCTGCTCCACTTCTTGCCCTCAGCTGCCAACAGCGAGTTCATCTACATGGTGGGTTTGGAGGAGGTGGTCCAGAGCGTCATTGATAGCCAGGGTGAGTCCCAGACACACATACAGCAAAGCACTTAAAGGAATTTGATCCAAAAAACATTATAAACCAGTTTCAAAAGTTACAGCATTTTGTAATGAAATACCTAATTTCCTGATATTGAGAATGAGGAGTGAAAACTTTTTAGAAGATTTTAAGAGTCAAGATAGAAGGAAACTTTTTATTTAACAGTTGTGTGACAGGGCTATACCGTAATATGTCTAGTCATCTTAAGTTTTGGTGACTGGATGATGACATTAGAATGTTAAGAATCAATTTTGTCAATTATAATAATATTCAGTAAAGTATGCACTCATTTTAGGCCTGTTTTCAAGCTCCAAAATAAAAAATCTATGTAACATTTTTAATGTCCGTATTCCTCAACTAAGTTTCTCCAGTCACATTTGTGTATTCAATGCATCTTATGAAATAGTTCTGGTTTGTTCCAAATACGTTCATGCAGTCCTGATGAAACTGGAGATTTCATGGTTCACAAAATTTTACCTTAAAACTTTGAGAAGTTAATAAAAATGGAATGGAATTCTTTTCTTTTATTTTGTTATGGCAGGTAAAATGAGGGGGTCTCTGGCCCGCATGGAGCCATTTTTCTGTGCCCAGTGCAGGACCGACTTCACCCCACACTGGAAGCAAGAGAAAAGCGGACGCATCCTGTGTGAGCAGTGCATGACCTCCAATCAGAAGAAGGCCCTGAAGGCCGAGCACACCAACCGGCTGAAGAACGCCTTTGTCAAGGCCCTGCAGCAGGAGCAGGTGAGTTGACCGTTGATATCAATGTTATTATATCTTCCACATTACAGTTGTGAGCTGATTTGTTGATTCTGGAGTTCTTTTTTCTTTTTCTCTCTCCCTCCCCGTTGTGTGTGTTAGGAGATTGAACAGAGGCTGCAGCAGCAGGCTGCTCTCTCCCCGAGCTCGGCTCAGACTGTGCCCAGCATCAGTAAGGCTGAGAGCATGATCCGACACCATGCTCTCCGACAGGTAGAACACTGTCTTGCATATGTTCATTATGCACTGTGTGTCACATGAAAAGGGTTTGGTGGTTTTTCACATAGTGTGCCTTGTAACCTTTATGTGACCTGCAGTTACAAGGGCAGACCCCTCACATGTAGTCATTGTTTGTTACAATCCTGTGGACCTGGAGTTCTTCTACTTTTACAGACCTGATTGGGAAGCTGATTTAGACATGAAATGTGAAATATTGATGGTCTGCCCAGTAACACTTGGTTTTATTTGGTTGTGTTTACTAGGCTCCTCAGCCACAGGCTGACCTGCATCGGGGACTGTCCAGCTCAGCACGGGGCGTGCTCTCTAATTTTGCCCAGGCCTCCCAGCTCTCAGTGGCAAGTGGCCTGTTGGGTATGACCAGCAAGCACTGCGGTGGCGCCAGTGGCAGCAGCAGTCGGCAGCAGCACGAAAGCCGCCGGCAAATCTACAACATCCCTGGTGAGAGAACTGCCTCAGAGACCCTTGGTCTCTCTGCATTTCGGTCCTATGTGAATGGAAATTAAACTGCCATTCAAAAGTTGGAATGAAGTTTTTTTAAATAATATGAAGCCAATTTGATTTGTATAAGTACACAGATATGAAATAATCAGTGTGAAGCTAGGAGACTCTAAAAAAAATGATGATGATGAGTCCAGAGCTGTAATTGAGATCATTCTGAAGTTGTACAGCAAGGGTATTCCACTAAATATGTGGTTATATTGAATATCTTGCTTACTAGGTTTTTAATAAGCACACGATCCTAAGTGAAAGCTGACAGTGGAAGCCTTTTAAATGCTTAACTGTTGATGAGTAGTTCAGGCAAAAATGAAATTAAAAAGGCACCTTAAACATTTTTTGATCAAGTATTTTATTCTGAATGTATCTGTTTAATCTTAGTAAACATTGTCAATTTGGTTGGCTATTGTTGTTTAGAAAGAATGAGTAATGTAAAAGAAAAATAGTCTTAATATCAAAATCATGTCTTTTCATAAGATACATAAAGATAAAATAAATTATTTTAAAGTAAAATAAAATTTTAAAAAAGGCTATTCTTAATGGGCATTTTATGCTCTTACTCTCAGTAATGGATGCACACACAGGTGGACCTTTCATGTTGAGCTTTGTGTTTTATTTATCTTCCTGTTGTGAATGGTCTGTTTCCAACACTCAGAACAGAGTTTTGTCAGTAAGTTAAGTGATTGTTTTGTTTCACGGTGGTGCTGGCACTTCGTCTCTCCATTTTTGACCAGCACCATGGACTCTGAGAAAGTGAGACACATTTGGTTTGGTCTCAAAGGGTTGTTTTAAATACATATATATATAATTTTAAAAACAAGCCATGTTGCTGCTTCACTGCTAAGACCAGAAATAGTAAATTAAATTTAAAATCTACACTCACCAGCCACTTTATCAGGCACATCTTGCTAGTAAAAGGTTGGACCCCCTTTTGCCTTCAGAACTGCCTTAATTCTTCATGTCATACATGCAACAAGGTGTTGGAAACGTTCCTCTGAGATTTCGGTTGGTTATTTGAGTTACTCTTGCCTTTCTATCATCTCGAACCAGTCGGCCCATTCTCCTCTGACCTCTCACATCAACAAGGCATTTTTGTCCACACAACTGACCACTCACTGGTCATTTTCTCTTATTTGGACCATTCTCTGTAAACCCTAGAGATGATTGTGGTGAAAATCCCAGTAGATCAGCAGTTTCTGAAATACTCAGACCAGCCCGTCTGGCACCAACAACCACGCCATGTTCAAAGTCCCTTAAATCCCCTTTCTTCCCACATTCTGATGCTCGGTCTGCTCTTCAGCAAGTTGTCTTGACTACCTCTACATGCCTAAATGCATTGAGTTGTGGCCATGTGATTGGCTGTTTAGCTATTTGTGTTAACAAGCAACTGAATGGTACCTAATAAAGTGGCTGGTGAGTGTATAAATGTGTGAAATTACTCACTTTCTGACCTGAATCTACCCCTGTTGTCCCTGTTCTAAAGAGTGGTCTTAATTATTTACATAATTGCATGTGATTGGATAAACTGCATTTCAGGACTACTAGAGAAGCCTAGCTGGTTCATGTATGTCACAAAGCCGACCATTTTTTATTTTACACGTATTAATCAGTTTTGCAACTATTTTTTCAAGTATTTTGTTTGGTCCATGGAAATATTTGAATTACTGCAGTCCACCTGTTGACAGCCCTGCTGGAGAGCATTTATGATGTTACTAAAAAATTATATCCAGATTGCTTTGTTTTCAAAAGTGGTGAACAAATCTCAAGGCAGATACCATCTGAAAATCCATTTTATCTCTAGTTTATAGTAATTGCATTATTTAATAAGATACAATGTATTAATTATTATTGTATATAAATACTTTTAGGACATTTGAATGGTATGGTGTATATTGGAATGGTATTGTGCTTTTAGCCTTTTCTCTTGTTTTTGGTTTGATGCTTTTTTTCTATCGTCTCTTCTGTTACTCTCTCTCTCTCATGCTGACCCCTCTCTCGGTCTCTTCTCAGGCCTGAATATTGCCTATTTGAACCCAGGAGGTGTGGGAGGCCACAAGGCATCCAGTCTAGCAGACCGACAGAGGGAGTACCTGCTGGACATGATCCCTCCGCGCTCCATATCTCAGTCCATCACCGGCCAGAAATGAGCTCCAGCAGACCATAGGCCCCTTCTGGACACCCCTCCACCCCTAATCCCTACACACACACACACACACACACACACACTCTCTCTCACACACAAAAGCGCGCACACACACACACACACACACACACACATAGCAACCATCACCCCCCGTCGCATGCAGTGCCTGTCCGTGTGCCTACCCAACTAACCCATGAGAACGACTCAGCCAGATGATGAACACCAGACTGTCAGTGCATCTCGAATTCAATTTCCTACTATAGCAAAGCTCTTTATTTCAACGTATTATTGTTGTTATTGCTATGTTTACTATTATTATTATTAGTATTATTATTATTGCTTCTGTTACAGGTATTCTTATTACGATTATTAGTAGTGATTTGTGGAATTTTCTTTTTTTTTTTTCTTTTCTTTTTTTTTTTTTTTTTTTTTTTCAAATTTTATTTATTTCTTTTTTGAGGGAGGGGGCTAGATTCCAGGGTCACTTGAAAAATTCTTCTTGCTCTTCTTTTCCATCTAAGCCTCCTCCTTTTTGCACCCTGTAAAATTATGAGAGGTTTCTCTCATGTTATGAAAGCTCTTATATTTTTGATCACATATTCCTCATTGAAGCTTACGTTTATAGCTAAGCTTTTGGAATGAGAACGGTTGGGGCTGTGCCGTTTGGTAAGACCAGAGTCTTTGTAGCAAACCCATTTTTGAAGCTACCAGTTTTTCAGAGAAAGAGCCTTGGTGGAGATTGGGTTTGACGGAACGTGACAGACTTTTCCAGTAGACTGGTCCTAATGCACTGAGACGCTGATTTGACAAATAGTTGTTTTGTCTTGAGAAGGCCACACAGTATCGAGAGAACACTAGATGTCTGCAGACTCATTGATGACACTGATGTTGAAGGATATTCTGGCCTGTGTCATGTACCGCACACAGAAGAATGGCTGAATTTAGCGGAGGCGAGAGCGGGATTTTGATGAGGATCTATACAGAAACTGCAGCCAACTGGAGGCCCATTTCTGTTCAACACTGACATGGATGGTGCCATGTATGTCCCCTCAATGCCTTCACCTTTCATAGGACACCATGACACTGACACTCTGAGACCAGCTTCCCCTTTGTGGTGCACTTGATTGGCTGTGTAAGGAGGAAGTGAGCCAGTGTTCCATTACCATGAACTTTGTTCCCTTTTAAGTTTCATTTCTCCTTCAGAGTTGTTCATTTTTCTATTTTTATTTCTCTTTTGTTTCTCTTTTTGGCGGCGTCTCTTGCTGAAAAAGTTGCGTATCTGAAAGGTACTTAACACAGGAGACGATAATCATCGAAATAGTAAAACAGACGGAAACTATTCAAATATCTATATGGTTTATGTATAGATTCTTAGTGCGAGAGAAGGTTTAAGAAAAGGAGATGCATATATTATAATGGCATAGGCAAAGGATCAATCAGCGTGTTGGGGCAATGCACGCAAGGTGCCTCGTTCTCCAGGAGCACTTTTGTTAACAAGAATGGGAAAAAAATTTAAAAAACATTGGTTAGAAACAGGATAAGAATGTTACAGGCTCTTTAAGGTGTGGATGGCACCTGACTGTCTGGGAGAGAGACTATGTTGTGTTGTGTAGTGAATCTTAAACATGCTCTTTGTTTTTGGCTGTCAGTCTGATGAGGGCCTTGAGTCAAAATACAGTAAAACAGTTAAAAAACGGTCGATACATTTCTGCTGTGCAGTGACTTAGTCTCACTGTATGTCCGTCCCATTATACACTTAAGCTACATTTAAATACAGATACCAATGAGGGCAGTATGGAAGGTTTTGCACAAGATGGCAGCATTCGCAGTGTTGGGTCATTATGCAGTATTAGAGGTTAGATGGGCTCTAATGTAGATTAAGCAAGACACTGTTTCGGTGCTAGACATTAGTCAAGCTGTATCCAAGACATTTCCCCCACTGTCCTTTTAAATTAGCACTTACCACAGCTGCTTTATTACTGCATTATGTATAGATGCTTCAGGAAAGTTGGGTCATTTGATATAAACTTGTTTAATTAGCTTGTTTAACTCATTGCTCATAGCTATAAAATATTCAATGAGTGTGAGATTTGTGGGCACACTGCAAGATTTTGGGCACTTAAATACAACCAGTTCCACTGATTTTTCTCAAATTTTTGCATAACTCGATGGTAAAGATGTAAACAAAGTAATTCAGAGTGGTTTGATGTGAAATACACTGTTATAGAAGAACTTAATAGCTCAGATATCTTTACAGTGGTCTCGATAGGAACAGGGATCCCAATATCTACAATACCAGTATACCAATATAGCTGTTTTATTTACTGTCCAAAATGGTCAGTAAGCCTACACATCTTCTGAATTTTTATATGTCTTCTGAGTTTTTATATGTCATGCTAATAATAGTAAAATAGTGGTAAATCTGTTTTCAGGTTTCCTTATAATGCCCTGCATGTACCGGTCAGCCATAAATGGATGAAAAAATTGAATTTAAGGCCAAAACCTCTCTGGCATCAAGCAGCATATTCATTACCATTTATGTAACAACTTTGTGAAGTATCTTTGAGACAAATGCCTCAGACACCTGGTTCCTAATTTTAATTTACATCTTAGTGATTGAATTGTGCAAAAATGTGATAAATCAGTGTCATTTTCCTTTAACATATGCTAGACATATTGTGTCCATTTAGCCACTGGACACAGCAATCACAGCATGAGGGCTTTTCTGCTGAAGCTCTCGGGCTTCACGTGTTTCCTGAAAGTGACCAAATCGAGTCACTGGTGTGGTTTATGTGTGCAGTGAAGCACTGGTCAGTGCAGGTTCTGTTTAGGTTTTGGAGGCTGTAACGTTACTGCTTGTGAGAGAATAATGCAACTTCTAAATGTGTCATTGAAACTACCTTGGCTTTGATTCACTGGTGCAATATTAGATGGTAGAAGGTTTACGCTTACATTTATACTGTCTATGAATCAGACCCCTTTAGTCAAATCATTTTTTTTCATTACCTGATTTTTTTTTTTTTTTTTTTTTGTCACTCCAGTTTGTGTGTTTTTGTATGACCTCTTGAAGCAAATGCAGGACGTGTATAGGTAATCTCCTCTCTGTCTCTCTCTCTCTTACTCTCTCTGCTAGACTGTACAGGATGCATCCATTAACCTTTTGTTGATATCTACCAGTTGGGCTTTGAAATGTCATTTTCTAGGGTTTTGAAATATTACACTTCCTTTGATGAGTCATCAGTTAAGTTCGGTTTGATTACATTTAATTTGTGATCTTTCATACGAAAAAAAAAATCAAGTTAAATCAAACAAACAAAAAAAAATGAACTATGAGATGACAACACAATATTTGCTAGGTCAGAAGTAATAATGACTTATTGTACATATGCTTTTTTTCTCCCTTGAATTAAAAAATGAAATGAAATTAAAATGGTTGTATATTGTGTAGAAAAGCAAACAAAAAGCCATGAATATTGTGAAGCTTGTCATTTCGTTTTGTGATCACTGTGTATTATTGTGTAACAAATGTGCAAAATGTACGGGATTATACTTCTCTTGTTTTTGAATGAGCTCTTTTCGATGCATTTTTCTCCCTGGCTGTATGTTTTTGTAGTATGTAGTATTTGCAAAAGGAAAAAAAAATACAATAATTGTCCTGGTGGAGCGTTTGATCCATTCTGCAGTCTTTAGACTGGGACAAAATGGGATATTCATTCTTGTATATGTTACTTTTTTGTGTGTGTTGCTTTTTTGTCAATAACATTGAAGTTAAACCAATGTTCAGTGAATACATTTATTTCTCTAGATATCCCACGCAGACTGTCGGCCTCACAAGGCTCAGAGTGGATCAGACATTTGACAGTATTACCCCACACCTGACCAAATCCAAAGCACTCACCTGTAAACGCGAAATCAGACAATGCCGCACATCACCTTCAGTTAGCTTGAGTTGAATTACAGGGTGTCATTTACCCTTTTGGGAGACAGTGTAAATTCTCATTTTGTACTCCTCATGATATGAAAGCGTTCCTCAGTAGACTTCAGTATGCCACTTATTCACGGTTTCCCCTAGTGGGGAATTTTGCAATGCTCTTGTTTTTCATGGGAACTTGTATACATTGTATACGTCCACATTTTAAAGAAACCTTGTTTTTGACTGTTCTAATGCTTACTGCTTTCAGTTTAGTAAAATGTTTAGACTAAAAAGTGGGACAATTTTGCACACTTTTCAAGTATTGATTATTAAGATTGTGACATTCTTAAATATTCTTTCACATTTCATTGTCATAGAGTAACTGTCCATAATCCTCTGATTGGACAATCAGCTTTTGTGGAGACGAGCGTTTTAGCACTGGGGTTTACGTCTCTCCACCACGTGATGTCACTCTAGTTTTTGGATCATCGTTTCAGTCCTTTTTCCTTTTTTTTGTCATTTGTTCTTTTACTGATATGATTTTTCTTTCCTCATTTGTTATTTGTTGCAAAATACAGGTCATTTTTCTTGAAGTGGGAGACTGGGGGCTTGGGTCATATTTCCTTTGATTTTACATTTTTCTTCAATTTTGAATCTTTTTTAAATAGACTCGGCTGCAATTCCACCTGTTTTAATATTCAAAACACTTGGCAATATGTAAATCTGTTTTGTTAAATGAAAAAAAAAGTTTTGAAAAGTGTAATAATTCTATGAACAACTGGGAATTGGCTTAAACAGTAATGAAGCAAGACTAAAATGTGTTTTTGTTTTTTGTTTTGTTTTGTTTTGGGTTTTTTTTTTTTTTGGTCAAGTTTTTTTATTTTCATTTGGAACATTTAATCCAGACCTTTTGCACATCCTTGATATTTAACTGTCTAAAAAATGGAGATGGAAAAATGCTGTTTGATTACTGCCGGTTGATTAACAACAATTATGCATTGACTGAAAAAAATAAGCTAATTTTGGAGGAAATAACTTTGTAATATTTATCTCTTGCAAGCTATGTTTAATAAAGGATGGAACAGTTTACATCTGGGAGTGAGTCACTTCTGTACTTGAAATGTTTAACCAACAGTGTTTCTGTTCATTTGTCTTTCATTTACTGTTAAATGACCTTTTTCGAATCTAAATTTCCTATTTTCAAATTCCATTGTTATTCTCTTTTACTGGAATTCTGTGAAGCTGCTTTGTAACAACATCAGCTGTAAAAAGCGCTACAAATAAATTTGACTTGACTTGAATTTGACTTACAATGAAAAGCTGAAAAAATGCGAGCAGTTCTGCTGTACGGCCTGCCTGTCTGTATGTAATGAAGTTGTGAGTGCTGTATTTTCACTGTATTTTCGTTGAGGTCGCTGTGAAATGCGGAGTGAAACTGATCCAGAGTGCTTCTAATTCAGACATCTTCAATGTTTTGAGCAGTCAGCCAGCTGAAAGCATTAAAAAGACGTCCAAGGTCAGAAGAACAGCGAGGATAATGGAGATTAAGCTGCCAGATTCACTCTGGGGTGATTTACCTTTCTGTGATTTTATACTGTTGCAGTACTGTTTGTGCTCTGTTACCTCCAGGAAACCAGCTCTGTATTAATATACTGTTGTAGTTGTGTGACGAAAGCTAAGAATCTTAGATTTAGTCTTGGGCTTGTGTCTTAGGAAATATACATTTACCAGTCACGCTGAAAGAGTTTGCAGGACACCAAGAAACACTATATACGTTGTTTGTGTTGTTTTTTATGTTGGTGTAGTGTGTGCTTATACTTTCCCTCTACAGAGATAGGAACTGTTCTGTACTGCTGGGTGAACCACGGATCACTGCCACTACAGTCTAATCTTCAGAGTTTTGTCTCACTGTTAATTATGTTTATGCATAGCGTTTTGTTATATTATGTTTAACAGTAGGTCTTAGTTACGGTATGTGCTGAAGCTGCTTGTCTAGCTGTATGACTTTGTCTGGGTGGGCCTCTTGACTGACTGTTGATATGGCTGCTCAAGCTTTTCTAAGCAGCAGTAACATGCTTTGCTTTATCTACATACCTATCATTCCAGGCATTTGTGGTTAAATGGATAATTCCATTCAAACGTAAAAGTGACAAATAACTAAAAAGAAACTGGTTGCAGATAAATGTATAAAATGATTCTAACATGCTAACATGCTAGTCTAGGGCAACTTCATGTTTCAAACAATTAAGCCAGGACGCTGACAAAAAAGCAAAATGAATAAATGAAAAGATTTTTGGGTAGATACAGACATGATACAGACAGAGAAGAATTAAGTTATAATTACATTAATATCCAGCGCACCTGGTCTTTAATCAGTGGTCATCAAATTTTAAAGCAACTATCTTTCATTGTAAACATATTATTTACATCACTGTAATTGTTTAAAATGTAACAAGTTAACTAAACAGTAATGTGACATTTTGTCAACTTATTGTTTGTAATAAAAGCTCTTTTTATTCTTTTCATGTTAAAACATGATCATTTTTACAGTGATCATCTTCAGTCATGTACAAGTTTAAATATGTTTAAACTGAAATGATTTGTTGATTTTTCTAACTGAAAATAAGTTATCTTCTACAAACCTCTACATTTTATGCAAATTGTAGGACACCGTGCTCAATTAACATATTGGGAAACATAAAACATATCAAATGTGCCAGAACTTTTGCACAGGCCACGTTTTTTGTTTCATACTGATTTTGGAATGTAGCAAGTAAGTTCTTGCACATTAAAATGTTCCGAAGTGTGTTTCTCTTAAGGATGTAAATTGTCTCCTTATTTTACAAAATCAACAAAACGTCATTTAACCAAACATGAGCCCAAATGTTTGGAAATATTGAATAGAACATTTAAAAACATTTTGTCTAGTTTATAATATTTAAATCTACCTTTGTATAAGTGATTACTGTACAATCCAGTTTCCAACAAACAGTGTGATGCAGAGCATAATGTCCATAAAAACAGAATGCAGTAATGTGCAGATCATTTAAATCTATATTTAATGGAAAATAAAGTTCACATGTCAAATGTTTAAACTGAGAAATTATAGTTTTTTTTTAACAATATGTACCCATTTTGAATTTGATGCCAACAACATGTTTCAGAAAATACTACTTGGCAACAGGTGTACAACTCGAATGGGTATATAAAGAGCATCCCAGAGAGGCTGAGACTTGCAGAAGTAAAATGGGGAGGGATTCACCACTTTGTGAAAGACTGCACAGAAAAACACGGCAACAATTCAAGAATAATGTTTTTCAATGTGAAGTAGCTGAGAACCTGGGGATTTCATTATCTACAGGACATAAGGTCAATAAAAGATTCAGAAAAATATCTGTATGCAAGGGACAACCAAATATAAAAAGGTTTTATAAACGCTGCCACCTTCTCTGGGCCCAAGCTCATTTAAGATAGATTGAGGTGAAGTGAAAAAGTGTCCTGTGGTCCAACAAATTAAAAATTGAGATTCTTTTTGAAAATAACGGACACTGCCCTCTGTGTTAAAGACCACCCCGCTTGTTATCAGAGCACAGTACAAAAGCCAGCATCCATGATTGTACAGCGGTGCATTAGTGCAAATGGCATGAGTGACTTGCACATATGTGAAAGCACCATTGATGCTGAATACTATATACAGGTTTTGGAACAACATATGCTGCCATCCAGATGACGTCTTTTTCAGGGAAGGCCTTGCATATTTCAGCAAGACGTGTAAAACCACATTCTGCATGCATTACAACAGCATGCCTCCATAGTAAAAGACTCTGGGTGCTGAACTGGCCTATATCAAGCAAGAAATTATTTCACTTTCAAGACTGCAGCAGTTGTTCTCCTCAGTTCCAACACACAGACCTCTGTTAAAAGAAGAGGTGATGCCACACAGTTGTAAATATGCCTCTGTCCCGACTTTATTTAAATATGTTGCTGGAATTTGAAATGGGCTTATATTTAAAAAAAAAAAAAAAAAAAATTTTCAATATTTGATTTGTTGTCTCTGTACAATTTTCAATTGAATATGTGGTGTACATGATTTGCAAATCATTGTATTCTGTTTTTATTTACATTTTGCACAGCATCCCAACTTTTTTGGAAACGGGGTTGTACATAAAATAACCAAAATTATTAACACTTACTAATGGTCTTTCAGGGCCTGGAGTGAGCATGTCATTCACAAAGACAGATAGGAACTCTAAACCAGCAGCACACCAATCCTGAACACCTTTAAACACCTCTCCTTTCTTTTTTAATATTGTTTTCATTTATAACTAACAATCAGGATCAAAATAGTGTGAAATGAAGTGTAAACTAATATTAACTGATGTACAGTGACTCATTCGCCCAAAAAAATAGCTTTTGAAATGGACTGACCTCAAACAGTGTCCTAGTTGTCCCACTTGTCCAGCACACAGGCCTACTCCTGATCCCTAGGTACCCATTTATACACTAATTGGCTTCACTTTCAGTTCTGATTGTGTCTGGCCATAACAATGGTGGATATTTCCCTCAGCATCCCTGCAGGCAATGTCCTGCCAATACAAACAGGGTTCTGCCCAGAGAGGTTTGAGAATCAGGTTGGAACATTCAAGACAGTAATTAGTTGTTTCAGGTGCACAGGGTCTAATCTGTGCGTCTGACATGGATAGTGAGTAGTGTAGCTCTGTCTCAGAATGTGCTACTTTTGCCCAAATCAGAGGACAGTAAGTGATGTTAATGATGACCAGCAGAAAACATTTTAAACAGAACTGTTAAAGCTGCACCATGTAAGTTTGTTTTATTAAAATAGACATAAGTAGCTTTACTGAATCTAAACTCATTGTACATGCTGCTGCAGGTCACCCTGCAAAGCCTGAAATAATCATTTTTAAAGTCAGAGCTGTCGGGTCGGGAGTTTTTCAGACCACGTCATACTTTACGTATTAAAATTACACACACAAGCTAAAAAGAAACTGCAGCTTGATGTTTAGGCTAAATCAGCATTATGCTGATGAAGAAATGATGACAACAGTAGATAGTTCACTTACATCCTTGGACACATCCGTTACCAAGTTTTAGCTGAGTTCTCTTTGAATACTCTTTCAGCACACTTGCAGTCATCAGACTCATCCACTTATGGGGGTCCTAAGCACTATCAACATTACAAAATGTATACATTACCACCAGCAGGGTCTCCAAATAAACTAACTTACTGTGAGTTTAACCCTTGTGTGGTCTTCATGTTTTTGTTACTTAGTGGTCTCATGGACCCACCATATTATTGGTTTTCAAATCAATACAGCCGTAACAATTTATGTAAAAATATCAGATGTTTAAAATATCACAGCTGGCCAGCATAAGGATCTACTTTAGCAGCTGTAGCCAGTCAGCAGCCTGCCCATGTTGTCCACTCTAACACAGCCACACACATGTAGACAGACACATACACACACAGACACACACACACTAACAGTAGGCCATGTAAGAGGAGAATAGAGTGAAGGACACAGCAGCTCCACATTTTTATTTCCCATGGGTTCAACCCAACACCACGTGTGTAATATAAATGTGTAGGGGTTGAACAGTTTGAAGTCACTGAAAATAATAAATTATGAAATAATTTAATGAAATACTAATAAATTACATCACTTTGGTTAACACTAACTTTCTTTTGGTTAACATTCAAAATGGGTCCCACAGACCTGAACACCAGACAAGTGATAAGTGAAAATTGTTGAAAATGCTACTTTGTAAATGGCTTGACCTGAAATCACAGGTTGCAGCTGATTTTAATTAACTGATTTTATTTGCACTAGAATTAATTCAAGACTAACCAACACTTGACTGGATTAGTCCATACCTATGAAAAATGTCAACCCTAAGCTTAAAAAAAAGACGGTCATTTTTAATCCTCTTTCCAGGAATTCCAGAGTTTTCCTTCTGTTGCGCCATGATTTGGCAGGTAGTTCAGTGTTTTGCAGTATTTACCTCCACCCACCTCTTCCACTGTATCCTTATTGCATAACTAGCTACATTCCTCAATAGGGAGAGTGCAGGAGAGGTGGGGGGGACTGTGGAGGCGTTTTGTCTCGTTGAGGCGAGTGGAGTGTTCTGTTCTCTGGCCTTCAGGGTGAAAGGCCTCAGAACTAGAGCTGGAAGGAACAAGTCACCATACAGCCCTCTCTCAACCCCCTCAGCATGTGAATACTATAGAAACTCTGAGTGATTGTATAATCAGAGATTGTGTAATACGGATGGTAAATTATTAAGTAACAGCACTTGAAATGTTTGGGAAAAGAACAGCCCATGAAAAGAATGTCTGTTATTTAGAAACATTTCACAGTTATTGTTTGGCATCTTTAGAGGCCAAGTTGACATATTCATATTTTACTTTTTTTAAGGGCACCTTTTTTTCAGGGCCTCTTACGTGGTCACCTTCTTTCACAGGGTTGTGATATGACTCCTGGGTTAATGTCTGCTATCAGTGCAATAATTAGAAAGTTGACTATGCTTGAGATGTGATGGACCTGTCCAGGGGACAATGTAAGTGTGTTTTGACCTCAAATGCATTGTGAAGATTGATTCACAAAGCAAACATTCTCCAAGAATCACAGTTGCAGGAGATGAGTGACAATTAGACCTCCATGCCAGCAAACTATTGAAGGCTTACCAAAAGATATACTCAGCCATCATTTTGCTAAAACTTTGACTGGAAACTGGTTCAATATTCAGGTGAGACAAAAATAGATAAGAATGACAGACAGTGAGTTTGATGTAAAAAAAAAGTCAAGGTAATGCAGAAAATCCCTATTAAGAAGTCTTTTGGTGGATCTGTGATTTTTTGGAGCAGATCTCTGGAACTCTTGTTAGGTTACAATGAATAAGGGACTCCATAAAAAGGATTCTATGAAAGAGGAGGTTTTAAGATCAAATCTGATGGCCTCTGCCAAGAGGGATATGGTTGAAATCTTCCAGTAGGACACTGATCCAAAACATACCTTCAAATCCTTTCACAAATGGTTCACTGACTGTATAATCAAGGTTTTGCAGAGATCATCCCAGTCCCCTGACCTAAATCTCACTTAAACCTGACGGGTGAACTGAAGAGCCTAGAAGCAAGAAACAAGGACTTTGCATGGGGAAGTTGTGTCCCTTTTTGAGTGAATGTCTAACACCTTATCCAGCTTAATAAAAAAAGTAATAAAGAAAAGTTGTGGAAAATACAGATATAGATATACAGATATAAATAAAGAGGTGCCAGTAACTGAGACACACATTTTAAGTGAAAGTGCTTTTTTCCTGATATGATTTATTATAATTATGATTATTATTTGCAGAAGTTTGCCAGTGAGTTTCATAAGAAATATTACATATCATGGTATTATTGCATAATTAGTCCATGGTACTGTGGAAACCAAGACTGCAATTAAATCCCCATTGCTGACATGTTACATTAGCCTTTGACTGGTCAAGCCCCTGTCAGCTGTAATGTGGAAAATTGGTTAATGAATACAGTTTATGAGTCACAAAACAATTCTAACATGCTCATTGATTGAGCTCTGGTTTCTCCTGACTATAATTTGCGTGTCATGGGCCTCCACGCTGATTTTCAGTAATAGCTTCCTCTGACTGGGTCCTATTAGTCATGTTGAAGAGTGTCTGGAGAGAGCACAGGTCGGAGGCTGTCACTGCTCTGGAATGCGGCCTGCAATGAGGGAATGCTCTCTGACATCAGGCCAACAACAGAGACTCCGACAAGGCAAGACCTGCCACTGTTTGCCTGCTAGCTTATTGACCCTTCTGTCTTTTATCAATCAATTAGCTGTCAATTAGCAGCTGGTATAGCTCAGTGGGAACATCACTGACCTCCACATGAAACACTAGTGCTGCATTCGAGTGATGTCATAAACTTGAAAATATTTTGCTTTGTAAATTGCAATTGAACAGTTGACAAAGCCATATTTCTAAGCAGGAACCTGGGGATTCTAGATGAGGCATGAGATTATGTAATGTGATGTATAACGCGACCTTTCACCTCGTCTGCTGGTGAGAAATGATCCATTTGGCAGTGAATGGTGGAAAAGGAATACCTGATGCACTTCTATGTGATCTATATGCTTTTTAGTACAGCAAAGAAAAATCAGGTTTTCTCCAGACCTCTTTCTTTTCTTTCTCTGTGTAATGAGCGTATCTTCCAATAAACATCTGAATAGAGGGAAGTCATATTTATTAGTTAACCTTCAGGTGCAAACAACCTCCTAATGAGCAACCGAATGCAGCATTGGGGTTGATTATAACCAATAAGCATGTCATGCTACACCAATAAGGGTCCTTGGGCAAGACTCCTAACTCCATATTAACTGCCTCTATGACATATTTTAATTGAAGGTTGCTCTGGATAAGAGCCTCTGCCCAAAGTGTAAATTTATATAACAAAGCGCTGAACTGTCTTGTGAGTCCCCTGCAAACACAGTTGTGTTGTGACAACGTTATGACAATCTATTGTTTAGTTCCTACAACATTCATTACATTGTGCATGGAACTCCAAGGAATTTTGCAAAGTTGCCAACAGGTAGTCATAACACCACACGGCTTTGTTACTTAATAATGAGGTTTTGACATCTTTGTTACAACCTTGTTCAAACAACGTAAAAAGCATCACCTTTTGACAACATTGTGGCAACATTATAAGAAAGTAGACAACGCTGTGACAGTGTTGTGTGTTTGCTAGGTAGTTAGCTGGTTCTGAATGTGATAATTCCACTAAATTATGTTGGAAGTTTTATTCCACTAAATGATAAAATCTATAAAATAAGCTTGAACCTGATGTTAACCTGATGCTTCTAATGCCCGATGTTTCTAAACGTTCCTTCCCAGTCTGTTTTGTTTGATTTTGATCTGATCTGTGATCCAGTAATCGTATAAGTATACATCCCAGTCATCTCTGCAGAGAGACCATAAGCTACACATCAGCCCAAATCAAGGAAATCAGGTAGAAAAGTTAGTGTTTTTAACTAAACAAACCTGCACTGACAAACCCTGCCACAATGGTGGATCACACTTAAAACACTGTGTTATGACATCACATTAATAGGGCCTATAGCAAATTTAGCTTTAGTATTAATCTAGTATCAAATCTCAGACAGTCATATACTATGATTTCAAAGAGTAGGCCTAGATTTGAGACATAAATTTGATTTTTAACACCACAAATTTCAGCTGGATTAGCTATTACACTAGTTAGAAAGTACACTATAGTGAACTATAGTCATTTTGCACATTTTAAGCACCATATGATCTGAGTGTAGCACTTCAGTTCTTTCCTTCAGACTAAACTTTTTTCTGTAGTAAAGGCAAAGGCTCATTGATTAAACCATGAACCTGATAGGTGCAGCTAATGGCAAGTTAAAAACAGTGACTCAAGACTCGACACAGACTCGCATGAATATCTCTGGTACATGATTATTCACAGTTAACTCGTAGCTTATAGTAGCTTTTTGACAAGTATGACAATTTTCTGTTGAATATTTATTAAGAGATGCATATTTGTTCAATTGTTCGCTGAAGCTTAGCCACAGTTCTCTTTCAACAGAGCTTGATCACTTGGCACTATCTACACATGCTTTGCCAATGAAACTTTACCCTATTTCCTTCTTTAAGGTTTTTCTGCCACAGGGGGGCAGCCTTGAACAATATTGATTGATCACATTTGAATCTTGTACATGACGCTCAATAAGGAATATGGGTGATTTGTGATAATCCTCAGTTATCGGTTCGTTCCTGATTTGATTTTCTTCATGTTAATTATCACTTAAATCCCTTTTATTCTATAAAATGTCACATAATCCACTCCTTAAAAGCCCCCCAAAATCTGTGAGATTCACTCCTTGTGACTGTCTGCATGACAGTGTTAAAGTCTAAATGTAACCTATAATTTACTGATTCACCAGTAGGGAATGCAGAGAAGTATGCATTTCTAATTCTCAGCAGAGTCCTCAGTCTGTGGAGCAGATGGGGTCATGTATCTGCCTATTCATCTCTGCTCTACTAGTCTGTCTTGAGGGAGGGTGGGTGGTATTAGCAGCTGCACAGGTGCCAGAAACAGGCCAGTGTACCCTATCATATGTTTGGCTGCCTTGTTCCTTGATGTCAACAAGTTGTTCATAGTTAAAGTGTTCAGGCTTAAGGCTCTCTTTCTCTTTCCCATAGCCTAATTCTTGACATTCCACGCCAAGAGGCTGGTGAGAGAAAAGATCATTTATTAACCAGAAGCCCACCATCATGTGCTCAACTGTCTGAAAGTGACTTGGGATATGTGACTATAGATGGCACAATGCCACTTTGTCTTCTACGATACTAAAACCTTGAGTATTGGCTGATATATACAATAGTAATGAAATGCTGTTTCTGTGAAATTTGTAATTGAAACACTCAAGATGACCATCTGGAAATAAAATGGTCTGGCCACTTCAAGAGGAATTCCACAACTTTTTTTCAAAACGTACCACAACTAAATTGTTTAGATAAATTGTTTAGATAAGATTGTTAAGATTGTAAAGTCAAAATGTGTCATTCTAGGGAAGCTTGCTGTGTCGGAATTCTTCACAACAGTTGTGATAGGAACCAGCCTGGCTCCACATCTGAAGAGTGAAATGCCTTTGAAAGTGGTGTCACATAAACCTATTATACAAAGAAGTCACTATCACATTGCCTGCGACATTGTTTCATGACAGTTTTATTGTCATGAGACAATTTGGGCTTCAAACATATTTTCATATTTAATATCTAGTAAAGTTAGAGGGCACTATAAGAATAAACTATACCCAACCATTTTTTTTTCCAGATTTACTAGTATTTTGTCATTATCAAATTACATTAAAACTCAGAAGACTTGTATAGGCTCACTGTTCATTTTGTGTAGTAAATAAAATGTCTACATTTACAATTATAGATTACATAATTATATAGATTATATACAGGTGCAGTGGACATAACAACCCCTGGCACCGACCACCACCACTGTAAAGAAAACTTGTCAGTAAGTTTTTCTGCAATTAACACCTTCACATCAAAAACTACTCTGAATGACTTTATTTACATCTGAACAATTCAATTATAGAAATTTTGAAAAATCAGTGGAATTCCCCAAAATACGAACACTTCAGTACACTACATCAAAAAATACACAGCCATCAACATGACATATTCAGAAACACAGCTTCTACTGTATACAACTAAACTAAAAAATAAATGACTATTTCATTTAAAAAAGCAAAATTGAAATGTTAATACTTGGTTGCTTGTTTTTATGTTAACATTAGGCTACATGTGGCTACTTTTGTTATTTCATATCAACTTAGAGGTGGGTGATATGGCAAAAATGTAAGCTAATACTTTAGATAACACTAAAAATAAAAGTTTTCACAACACGTGGTCATGATTCATTTTTTCTGATATCTGATCATTTGGAACACACTGATCATTTGAAAGCCATGTTTAAAAATACTATCAAAAACTTTGAATACAGTGATTTATATTCAATATTTTACATGTGTGTTGCACAAAATCCTGTTAAACAGGACTAATTATGCTGTCTTCAAACACCCACATATTCATGATAATACAGAAAAGCAAATTGTGGCAAACTGTAGCATAGTTTATCACAATAGTAGCAGAGCCGATGCTGCGTATCTAATTGCATTAGCAGGACTGTAAGAATTAAACATGAGGTAGAACCACTTAGATGCTTCTAGAAGCTGGTTGAAGAAGCTGTGATGTAAGAAAACAACAAGCAGAAAAGTAAAGGTATTCTCATTTGGGGGATAAAAATCCAAGGGAGCTCATGTGGTAAACTCATCAGGTTATTTACAGTCCCTCTGTTAAAGCTCCTCTGACTCTATTGAAGGTGGTTGGTTTGTGAAAGGCCCCACTCACTCTTTTGGGAATGCACAGCTTTATTTCTTGTTGCATAACCTTTGACTGTTTTTATTGGATTAAATGGACCAGATTGCATAAGACAAAGTTTTACATTGTATAGAAAAGTATAGTAGCGTAGGGGTTCAGGTGGGCCTTAGAGTTAAATGGAGAGTTTGAATGTTCCTTTTGGGAATCGGGAACTTTGGCATCTGCCCAGGAGACATTTAAGAGCTTTGCCATTGATTTCCTTTCAGCTGAATTAACAAAATGCTCTTTATTGTGCAAAAGACCCGGTACTTAGTGTTCAATCTCATGCTTCAGATCTGTCACATGTCCATTAGAGTGCTCCATTACTAGGATCTCCTTTGGATGACAAGATTAAAATCTACCTTCATCATACAATTTAAGTATCATGCTTTTGTTCAGGTGATCTCTAATGAAATCAATTCATTGTTAAAAGCTTCTCCTCATGGCTTTTGCATGTATTTGTCTGCAATCTAATGGTGTCCTTGATGTAGCAAAGATTCATTCTTCTAAAGAAAATTATGATCCAGTTATACAGTCATTTACGCTAAAACAGTTTAAAGTACACTAGAAAACAAAGCAAATACAACGATACAGGTTACCTTGTCATGTGCAGGAGACCTGGGCTTGTGGATCATGAGACCTAGGCTTATTGGGTTGCTTTTCAGGTCAAGGTGCCTGAGGCTCAGATGTGTTGGAGTCAGCTCCTTATCACTTGGCTTTAACAAAGGTCACTCTGCTGCTAGTCTAGACCACTCCTCAGAGAATTTTTCCCCAGGTCTGTAATCATGAGTGGCGTCAACCAATCTTGGCATCTAGCCTATCCACTGATCTACAGGTTAATAATAATAAAATCAACCTTCATCAAACCAAGTTAGCAAAAGTGTGACCTATACGTAACTATATAATAGTTTTTGAACAAAATCATACAGAAAACAGTGATCCTATCTTTATTCAGCACACAACGGATGACAGAGACAAGTTTTTTTCACGTTTCAGGCAGATAAAAGAAGCAAAGCTGAGGTAAGCTCTGTAGATAGGCAGCTGCCTTTTAGCTTGTTGTCTTCCACATTTGGCTAATCATTTCTATCATATGAGTATCCATTCTTTCTGTTTTAATGATGATTTGATGACAATTATACAGCTATACATCTGCAATAAGATGTTTAGTGTCCTAGCAGTAGCGTTAGCAATCTGCCTTCCTTCTCCATTAATTGGCTAACTAAACACTGTCTGTCCAAAACAGTCCATCTAAAGTTCTTCCCATCTTAAAAGTGCATCACTGCTGTAGGATGCATGTAATCATGTTTACAAGGGATGTAGTTACATTTTTACAGTAGTTACATGGTTACATTTTTATTTTGGTGGTAGTGTCCTTTCAATTCTCAGTCTGTCTACCTGAGTCAGACTGAGAATTTTTTTAGGCTCACTTTATTTATTTATTAATAATTCCTCTAACCTTCATCATTACTGTCATTTTGCTGTCCAGTGTCAATCAGAGAATAATGGATTCTTTTCTGAGTCCTTCACCTCTTAGAAAGTGTTTCCTACCACTTACCACCTACCACCTTGGCTTACTCATTTGGGTCCTTGGACCCAGATTGCTGTAAGGCTGCTTTGTGACATTATAAGAAGCGCTACACAGATATATTATAACCGAACTGAATTGAATTGGCTTGCATCATTATATTACAGACATAATCTTTGCTGGTATCAATTATGTGAAGATGAATGATTTCTTTTGGAAAGCACAAATAACACACCCTTCATTTGCCTGCAGGTTTTAGTTTACATGTTGATTTATGATGTTTCCTGGAATTAACAGAATGATCCAGAATAAATATCCTGTTTCTTTAATTATCATTTCACTCCCAGTTTCACTTTTCCAGAAGAAGGGTCCGCTCCTCCTTCATGCTTGTGTGTGAAGTTGTTCAGAGAACAGAACATAATCCAGGCCCAAATATCAGGACTTTGTTGTGTCTTCCTCTTGGCTCTCCGCTCGCTATTGTTTTCTCAGCTTCTTCTATTTTCCATTGCACCCACAGATAGCGTATCTGAGGAATCCTGGGAATTTCTGTTGAGAAGGCTGTGCAGGAACATGTCTTGGAGGTCGTTGTTGACATGGTGATGGGGAAGTGGAGAGTTGGTAGACTTTAGGCAGACAAGGATAGGGCATGATGGGAAAGGAGAAGGGGTAATGCTGTGATGCTGGGTCGCTTTAACCGACCTCATCTTTGGATGTCTGAATTGGTTTTGAAGGCCCCTGCTGTTTGTTATTAAGCTCAGTTAACCTTTAACATAGAGAAGAATTCCACGTCTGTTCTCAGTCCAGACGTTGAGAATGGCTGATATTTTTGGCAACTAATATGGTTGCAAGCAAATAGGTGCTGCACTCATTAACTATGTTGGTTATTGCATACATCGACGTTGATATCAAATATTACTGATATACCACAGCTCCAATTTTGTGGCCTGAGTTAACCCCTTAAACTCTGTATAGACATAGACTTCAGCAAACAAATGCATAGAAATTGACTAGATTAATCCTTTGAACTGACATTTTTAGTGAATTAAAATTCCAAAATATTTATATGATATAGTCACACATGCCATATGTTATTTTATTAAGAAGAGCTACTCTGATATGCCATTCTTTGATCATTTAATAT
Organism: Pygocentrus nattereri; assembly: GCF_015220715.1. Classification (NCBI taxonomy): domain Eukaryota; kingdom Metazoa; phylum Chordata; class Actinopteri; order Characiformes; family Serrasalmidae; genus Pygocentrus; species Pygocentrus nattereri. The sequence goes on from NC_051237.1 coordinate 9,580,356, forward strand.
GTAACAAACAAACCCACATATCGCCACCACATGCTCAATGCTGAACTCTGCTTCTTTGTGTCATTAGGAATACATAATAGTAATGGAAAGAAGATGATCTGCATTTGTTTACACTTTACCTGAATGCTGCTACATAACATGAACATAACCAAGTCATGTCATGACAGGTTTTGTTTAGTAAAATAACAGTGTCATTTTACTATAACTGGTAATTGTCATGATGGAAGCCATAATATTTGATGTCATAACAGTTTATATTGCATGCTAAGATTAAGACCCTTATCAGTCCCTCAACGTGGAAATTTCACCTCCACATTTAACCCATCCATGAAGTGAAACACCACATACACTCTAGTGAGCACACTAGGGGGCAGTGAGCACACTTGCTCGGAGTGTTGGCCAGCCCAATCCGCAGCGCCCGGGGAGCAGTCGGGGGTTAAGTGTCTTGCTCAAGGACACCTCAGTCATGTGCTGTCAGCTCTGGGGACCAAACCGGTGACCTTCCGGTCACGAGGCTGGTTCCCTAACCTCCAGCCCATGACTGCCCCAATAGTAATGACTAATAGTAATGACAACATGACACTTTAAGGCTGGCTTTACAAGATGAAACTTACATGTGGTTCTGGTTGCATGAAAGCCACAACATGCAAAGATGATATAAATTTTGCAAATATGTACATTACACATCATGGATGACTTTATAATGGAAATGATATGTGGACCAAAATTATGAGCCATAGACCCAGCCTTATACTACTGCACATAATGGCATGTTTATGGCATGATTATGTTAATGCTATGAAGCAGGGTTAAAGGAAAGAGTTACTGTGCAATTTTATAGTGTTTATAGAGGACTCATTTGTTTTCTTATCACTTTGACAGATCACAGTGATCTGGATCATGAGATCTCAGCACTCAGAGAAGTGGTGCAAAGTTCAAAAATGTGTCATTTAAAAAAAAGTTCATTGCTGTGTTATATCACCTTTCCTTTGAACAGCACTTAATAAACAATAAACACAAACTGACCAAGCTTTACAAGTGTCATTTTCTTGCCATTCATCTGTTGTACAAGCCTTCAGCTCTGCCACTGTAGTTCTGAACTACTGGCAGGGCAGTCTAGCACCTGTGCTCTCTGATTATGCAGCCATGCTGTTGTAACACATGCAGAATGTGCTTGGTGTTATGTTGAAATAAGCTTGGATGTCCTTGAAAAAGACTAAAAGGCAGCATATGTCACTCAAAAATGTTTTGAAGTTTCCTTTTTTTTTATGTTATGCACATAACGTAAGGGTAAAATGCCTAAACTCCTTGCAATCCAAGCCTGAGGAACAGATTTGTTTTCAAACTAATGGCAAACCTTCACCCATCTTTGCTCATAAAGGACTAGGCCTTTGCATCACTTGTTTCACCAAAACATTTATCATTCACCACAACAAAAATGTTCTTAAATTTGTTATTGAGAAAGGTCCTAAGAAAAAGACTTCATCAGATTTATGAACGGCTCACACCTTTGTGCTCTTGAGTGTGTAAGTTCTGTTCTTGCAGAACAGAAATCTCAAGAAAATACTAGCAAGCAAGCAAAGTTTATGTATATAACGCTTTTTACCACAGGTGTTGTCACAAAGCAGCTTTACAGAACAATCAGCATTACAGAAATGTGAATAAATTTACAAAAAAAAACAATGAAGTTGGTATGGTAAAGCATGTCTTATTGCTATTTTTGTTCAAATATTTATAAAGTACATTTATAAATTACTGCTTTCTGTTTTTATTTGCATTTTTTGGAATTGGGTTATTATTCAGTAAATTATTCAGTAACTACTGCGAAACTAATTTGTGACTTATGTAGTTGCGAGAGTGAGGAACTGTAGCTTGGGCCACTACATACACTGCTTTGCAGTTTAACACACACTGTACATCTTTAACACACACTGGACTTGCAGTAGCCAAACATCCGTGCTAAACAGAGATTCCAGTGTGTCTGTTACAGAGTCTAATCTTCCATGGAGACACTGAGGAGGAATTGCAACATCTGGGTTTTTTCACTGCCAGCTGGGTGTAGAATATCAAAACATGGAATAGTGAAGTCAAACTGATCACTAGTGCGGTCTTTCAAGGTTTTGGCATGATTGAAATTATATCCAAAAAATATTTTTCATAGGAGAGTTTCTGAGAAGCTTTTAAAGCACCTGTCCTGTTGGTTAATAAAAAGACACATTGCTGTTCCAACCCAACAGGAAGTACCCTTCATGTTCTTCTTTGTCCATCACTATGGTGACCATGTACGACCCCAAGATGAAACAAGGCACTGAGCAGTTTTTTCCGTGGGAGACCCAGGCTGACCCAGGCCCTGCTGCTCAGCAGCCTGGCCTCTGAACAATAGTTTTCCAGAGAGCACTTCATCAACCCTCCCACCAGCAGGCCCAACACAGGGGGCCAAGCATCATTTCCTGTCAACTACATTTGTATCAGAATGTTTCCTACCGCCCTGATCTCAAACACACATGGGAGACCAGCAAAGCTTTTAGTGTTGTTTTTATTTTTGAACAATGGTTCCGACCACATGATCTGATCGATTGAAAAACATTCTGCTGGGATTCTTTTCATTTGGGGAAATAGAGACATATTTGACCAATTTTAAAGAATTTTTCCTTTATTATTTTTTTACTTTTCAAAACTGTGAAAATCGTGCAGTGATACTTACGTTTGGCTGTTACTACTAAGAAAACTATTACATCCTGAAACATAATTCTGGAATTTTGATAATAAGACTCTTCCTCACTCCTCACCAAGGTGGCCTACAAACCAAAAACAAAAGCTTAAATGTGTTTTAACAGTGAGACCCTGGCTAAATACCAAATGTCCAATCACAGCTTAGCAACTTTAACCAGGCACTCTTAGAAGCTTTCAGAGCTCATACACTCTGTTTTTCTGTCATTTGTTTAAACTGCAACCATAGCATCATAGTTCTGATTGGTCAGCCTGACTGTTAACACATCCACACAACACAAAATCGAGTGGGCTGTGATAAAAAATGTACAGTCCTTTAACAAAATGACTGTAGGTCTTAACATACCGCAAAGACTGCAAAGAAATCACTAACTAAAAGAAAGAAAATAAATCTCAGTAGCTGGGGGACAGGAATCTGTATTTGAAATTGAAGAAATAAAACTGGAAGACCTGAAAATTGTTCAGCCAATTGATCGGCTCAGCAAATAACTACAGGTCAGTGGGCTTCTCCACTACAGTTTGGCTTTAAATTTAAACATTTACTGTTGAATTACAACATTTACTATGAAAATACAACATAGAAAATATGTAATTTTTTTTAATGTCTTTCAGCGATTAAATGTTCATAATGAAGCTGGAAAACTACTTATACACTTCTGTTAGCTTGGTAATGTAATATAAAAACTCATAACAGTGCTAGTGGAACTGAGCATTATTGCAATGCCAGAATTGGTGACTTAGAAGTGAACGTTTAATCATTAAACAGTGAATTAAATTGTGTGCATTTTAATAATTACATGACAAAAATTAAAAGGTCAAGGAAAAATGGAGTATTCTGTGATATCAGCCTGTGTAAATGAAGGTGTCTTTGTGTTTAGTCATAACAGTACAGCTACTCAACTAGTACAATTGTATTCTTTGTTCTCTTCAAAACCAACCATGTATTGATTACATGCTTTTATGCAGAGATGTCTGAATAGCAGTGATGGAGTTAACGTGGTGAACTGCAGCCCAAGCTTGTCTACCCTGCTGCTCTTCCTTTTGTGTTACTAAAACAGTTTGTTTTTCCTATTGAAGATGTTGCTGGAGATTTCTTTTACTGATTCTCATCACCCAAACAGTGCTTCAAAAGAGTGAAGAATCTGTCCAGAATCAGGCTTGGTTCAGCTTTGAAATAAAAAAAACATTTTGTTTCTTGTCTGAACAATATGACCCTGCAAGTATACATTAATTTTCCAGATTGAAAACCAGAGCGACCTTATTTTGTCAAGAGCAGTAAACCAGTCCTGATTTTGAAAAGTGGAAAATATATTGCTGTCAGAACAAAACCTCATATTTCCATTTTTGCCATTTTATTCATTTCTGACATGATTTGAAAATGTCTGTTGTCCTTTTGATTGTGTGTACATTTCATGATGATTGGACCATAAGAAACAGCCCGGAAGGACTTTAAAAAACATCTGGTTCCAGTAAAGCGTTTTTTCCCTTCTCCTGTAAAGTTTCCATTTTATGAGGCTTTGTCAACAGCAACATACATGTGTGATTTTGTATAATGTGCTGAGGGTTGTTCTGAGTGCTATGATTGCTGACAGTTATTGAGTGCTTGGCCCCCTCCCACAGGAGTACTGTCCATTGACTGCACAGTGGGGGGCAGTGAAGACCATCTGAGACCTGCTTTCAAACACAACACTGAGAGAGGGGCTTCAGCTCTTGCTTTAGCTTCTGATGGAAAACATCTTTAGTCATTCTTAAAGTCTTCTTCAGAGCAGCTCTTTATTATCTGATATAACCTCATTCTTCATTTGTCCGTACAGAATCCATGTCCACGTTAGTTTGGCTTTAAGCGACATAGTTTCCAGCGCTATTGTGCCTTTATGAGTGCATATGATTTAATTTGCTTTTATGCTGAGCAGTGGAGATGAAACTGCAGAGCCTGCTGAAGCATGAGTGAGCAAGTCCAAAAAGGGATCTTATACAAAAGTGACTTTAAACACAGTAACAAGCCTCTGCATGACTGTAGACTCACTACGAAATCACTGGGTGCCTCTTTGATGGGGTTGACTTGGTACATTGGTGGATTAAAGGGGGTAGAGGAAACAAGCAGATGAAAAATAGCAGACAAGATCTGTTTTCAGTGGACTGAAAAAGTTGTATACAGTGCCACTCGGTGAAAACAAACATGAACGTTATTATTACTGAGATGATGATGAAACAGTGCAGCTGAGAATTTCTCTCACAAATCTTGGCTGAAAAAGAGGAGACTACAGCATGAATAGGCTTGCAGCACGTGTTTAGGAGAAGAATACTAGCTCAATTAAAGCACAAACCACAGACCCAAACACAGCCAGCAGGTGTGTGTGTGTGTGAGAGAGAGAGAGAGAGAGAGAGGGAGAGAGAGACAAGCTAATCTGGCTAATTATGGATATAATGGGCCTTAGCAGGCCTGCTGTGCGATTAGTCGTGACGTGAACCTCTTGGTCCATGTGATGCTTATCACGCTTTTTCCGTCTCCTTTAACCTCAATATCACTGTACATCATCACTATTTTGTCCTAAGTCAGGTCTGAGTCTTTAGAACTTTAAAGTTATGTACAGACATGAGATGTGACTCAGTTTGAGATGATGTTTTAAGATATTTTAGAAAAAAAATATGCTGATAAAACATTTCCTGTGTTTCAGTCGGCCTGAATGCATGAGTCAGCACTTACTGTGAGGTATGCTGTTGTATGGAAGCTGTATTATCGTAAATGTCAGAACAAAACCTTGTATCTCCAAAGTGCCGACTTTGCAAGAGAAGGACAGAACATTCCTAATTTGTAACATAAGTAACAAGATTTTTTCCAAGTAATTTTGGACCATTTTATTGGTCTGTTCATCATGACAATGTAACACCATGTACTGGGGAACTACAGTGATAAAATCTTTTTTTTTTTTAAATGAAAAGAGGTATAAGGTTTTTTGGCTCCTGGGCACAAAGAACTGGGTGGGGGCATCAACCTGGCTACCTGGGTCCCTATAAACACATACATAACACATTGTTTGTTTGTTTGCTTGTTTATGTAACCATGTTTTTTATGTTCCAATGAAGCTGCGTATTCTGGAGCATGTTGTATACAAAATTAAAATCAGGTTAAGGGGTTCTAGAAAAAAACTCTTGAATTAAAGATTCCTGTTAGGTATGATAGCTTAATGTACAGGTAAATTATTGATCAATTATTTGTTATTGTTTAGAAGACTGTGTTGACCTGTGGTAGTTGCATTAAGACAAAAGCAGATTGACAAGAAATACATTTTACAATCATGCCATGTCCCACTGTGCTATCCGGTTACAGCACTCTTTAAATTATGGCACTATTATGGCACTACCTCTGTTATAAGACATGCCACTCAACGTCATTGCACATTTTTTTTATGTGTAAATCTTATTATTACATAGAAAAAGTCGAAACTTCACATTTTGCTTATTAATTAAACAAAAATTCTGGGGGACAGTGAACTGGATTGTGCCCCGGATTTTTACATGGCCAGCCAACACCCCTGGATTTAATGGCATTTATGGCACATGTGGCTAAATTACAGTCATTTGCAATAGCCTGTTCTTCACTTTATATGTTGCAGATTTAAAGTTTTTCCAATAATGAATATTGCATCTTAAAGAAGCCAGTTTCCTCTCTTTCACTGATGAACATAAAACCTATGTGTGCTAAAACCTCACCATTTTGGGAAGCACATGTGGTTAAAGATACTACCAGTAAGCCTGCAGAATGATAACGCACCCAACTTATGCTACCTTGTTATTGGAAATACTGTATTTCCAAATATTGGTCCACTTTGTATTTCCAAATTTGACCATGTAATCAGTGTTTTTTGCCTAGATTAGACACACCTTCTTGATTGCCTGATTTACTCCACCAAAATATTTGACAATAACGTCATGGAAAACTGAATCCATGATGCTGAATGTCATTTAATTTTTGTGAAATAAGAGTATGATGTAATAAACATTGTTAAAGTTTCAAAACATACCATTCCTCCCCAGTACATACAGTCCATATTTGAAAACTAACCTATAACATCAGCACCGCTTTAAATTCCCTACTTCTGTGATGTCAGAACAGAGCTCATTGACATACAGCAGTCTTAAAGTTACAATAGCAAATAGCCTGTTTAATTTGAAGAACTAAAGATAGGTCGCAAAACAGTCATGAAGAAATGCATTATGATTCTTTTTGATATTGGCCTGGTGCCATTTGTGCTATCGTGTTCTCCTCTAAATTTGCCATGAGTCAGGGTTCATAAAGGAAGTCAAACAATAGTCACTTTTTTAATAAGAGAAGGAAAAATGTTTCACCTGTTCAAGTCATACACATATTTATACCCTCAAACAGCACCTCACACTGTGTACCTGAACTTCATAACCAGTCCAAAGTGCAGGAGTACGGTACCAAATGTCATAAGTGGACCTCATGGAATAAAAATGAAATGCAAGAGAAAGTAGGATATGGGCCCTTTAAAGAAACACATTCGCTAAAGAATCATTTGGTTCTTAAAGATTTACAGACTGTATGTCTGACTTTTGGGTTTAGGATAAAAAACATGACAAAAGACAGAAAAAACACATTTGATTGGCAGCAGAACTGAGACAGATGGAAATGCTTCTGCTTATTATCCAGCGATTTTCTCTCACAGCTGAAATTGCAGACACCTGTTTGAAAAATGACTGTGTGTTATTTTCTTGCTAATCAACCATTTTCCAGAAGCCCTGGTTCACTTTTGAGGGCCGTTATCAGCCAGAGATACGGGGTGCTGTTTGTGAACAAGAACATCTGGCTGGGCCAAGTTCTTGACTGCTAACACTAATCTCTGGCTGCTGTGCGCATGTGATCGCTTCAGACGTGCCGTTGCGCTTTACCACAAAGCTCACCAGCCACTCGTCTTTTCTGACCTATGAAGAGGATGCAGTTAATGTGAAGAGTTCATTCTGTTCATTCCTGCACAAACAGTGTTGCTATGGAGGAAGAGTGTGACTGCATGCTGACACATTGCATCTGCTCTGCTCTGCTGAATGCTGCTGTGTCAGAGACGCTGAGGGAGAAAGAGTGGAATTGTTCTACATTCAGTTTATGATGGTGCATTGTTTCTAATCTCTCTCTCTCTCTCTCTCTCTCTCTCTCTCTCTCTCCTCTCTCTCCTCTCTCCTCTCTCTCTCTCTCTCTCTCTCTCTCGTTCTTTGCTCCTATAGCTGTCATATGTGCCTCGTTACTTTAAAGTTCATTACTTTCGGGAACCAGACATATCTAGTTCTTGTTTTCAGGGGAAATGGACCCTGCATTAGTCAGCATCTAAAAGGTCACATCCCTCCGACTCATTTTTGTCTGGGTCACTACTTATGAAATCTGTACAGTGTGATCATCTTGCCTTCATATACTGATTCATACACCACACGTGTGCTGATGAATAATCTAATCACTGAATCACGTCTTTGTGACTGATAGGGTATGATAATGGGTGGGGGCAGTAAAGAGACCCTCAAGGTTAACTTCAACCCACACACACACATGAAAACAGACACGTCACAGCTGCATATTTACAGGATTTTGAGTGATACATACTGTAGCTACAAACAGTATATTTACTGTAAGTGACTCACTGCAGCTGTCGAAACAACTGGAGCTCCTTTGCTGCTGCAGAGGATCTGTGTTGACAGGCCCCTGGGAGGTAATGTGTACATTAGGCGAATTGATGAATGGAATCACTGAATGGAATCCTGAGACCTTGAGTACTGGTTGATACTAATACTAATACGCTTTACAATTAGATATTTTAATTGAAGCGCTTCATTTAAGATTAACATCTGAATAATATGACTTGTTCTTATGCAGGTAATGTTTCGTTTTATGTTATACACTAGAAGCATTTCTGTGATATTTTAGGCTACAATTGTTGCAAAATCAGATTCAATTTGTTCTTTTTTCTTCAATATTTATGATTTTGGATATCAGACTGGTGCCATCTGTGCTATCATGTTCTCTTAATTTGCCATTTACATCTTCACATCATATGCATATACATACCCTCAAACAGAAGCCCACACTCTGTACCTGAACTTCATAACCAATCCAAAGCGCTGGAGTACAGAGGCAAAAACCAACAAAACATCCACCACTGCTGGACTGCACTGGATATGGTGAAGTAATGGAAAGATAATACCGTTTTGGTGGAGAGGTATTTGATAAAAGCAGCGCAGAACAAGTCACTTCGTGTCAAAATGTTGCAGCATGGAAAGAGGATTAGCCAATCCTGTGATGTGCTTACTCCACGACTGAAGGGAACGTCGTCTTCCCTGCTATCATGATACACATATTTTACTCACTTCATGTTGATGGGGCATTAGCTGATTTGTTTTTCTCCTTGTAGAACTTTCCCTCTTTCTTAAGTTTGTAAAGGGAGCACTTTATATTTGTTTTTATAGAAATTTCAACTTACAAAGTACTGTATGTATTGATGACAGTGATGTCACCCTTAAAGTCTTTATTTAGGTAAAAATAAAGAGCATTTATTACTTCATTAATTTTGGGAAGGGAAAAAGTTTAGTAATGGCTAAAAAAATACAATGTGTTTTAATAAACAACCAAACAACTACACTGTGCATGTAAATAAAAGAAATAAATATGAATAAAATAAGTTACAATGTACATTGAAGTGGCACCATTACTGCCTTTTTTTCTTTCTTTTTTTAGTGGTAAAGTCATTAGTGATATCTTCACATGATATTTATGATACAAACTATTAGCAATGCAAAAGTTTGGCCACCCTAGCAAAATATCACAATTTGATGTTTTTTAATTTTTTTAAGTGAAATGAAGACGGATCCTTTATCAAGAATAGACTTCTTCAAATTTCAATGCACAATTACTGTTTATTTGTTGAATTTAACATTTTGGGAAAAACAAATAAAATATATAATAAAATAAATGTTATATTACATGCTTATATTGTACATTGCAATTTATAAAACTAAATAGAAATATAAAAATATAGTTTGCATAAATAAATGTCATATTTAAGTTTGTTCCTTGGAGAGAGTGTGTTAGCTTATTTTTATTTCAACAAAACATGTCATTTGACCAGGGAAAGTATATGTAAGTGGTTTGGAGGCCCTGAGCAATTGCTTATACCATAAGCAAGAACCAGATCTGATAGTTGATATCATAGCAAATCATATCAAAACTTCATATCTCTGAAATGGTCAGGAAACATATATTAGCTTTAATGTAAGTCATTGTAAAGAGATTCGTTCATCCATTCACAATGTAAAGTGCAGCTTCCATTTATACATCATTGGTGTCAGAACTTCTTATATCCAAAATGTTAACTTTACGGGAAAAAACATGCTTAACTTGTAATGGATATTAATGTGACGAGCACCATTTCTGCTCATCTGTTCATCATGAAGTTTTAACACATTTTGTTGGGCAGCGTGTTCTTTCAAATTACATGCAAACAAATAAGAATAAAAAAAACAGAATTGGGGATATAAGGCTTTGGCATGACAAAAAAGATATATAGCAAATAATTTCATTCATCTCTCATCTGTCCACCCCTTTTTCAGAGTATATTGATTTTTTGTCACTGATTTGTTGACCCTGGCCCAGCCCTGAGGACAGCTGTCTTTTACTGGATGCTCTCAGTGCACAATAGAGGCAGGTGTTCTTATCTCAGTGCTTCAAATATAATAGAAGTCACTGGTTCATTCCAGCAGTGCAGTTGTGTAATTGACCACAAGGAGCTGAGCAAGTCATACAGAGAGAGAGAGGTAGAGAGAGAGAGAGAGAGAGAGAGAGAGAGCAAGCAGTAGTGGAAAGGGAGATCACTGAACTAAGGTTATGAGGCAGGAGTGGTCAGTGCGTAAGAGAGAGAGCGAGAGAGAGAGAGAGTAGAGGAGGAGGGTTTTTCCTCCAACCGTGACTCTATAAAGAGCCTGGCAGTGAGTGAGAGAGGCAGAGGGCAGAGAGGGGCTGAAAGTGAGAGTGAGAGAGTGAGAGTTGGGAAAGAGAGAGAGAGAGAGACGGGAAGAGAAGGGAAGGGAAGGGAAACTCACTTACTCTTGTGTCTGCAAGTGCTGGGGTGTAGAAACCTGCATGTGAAATCGCTACATTTCCTTTCTGGATTAAAACAGCGCAGAGGATTTATTTAATATGACAAGGTAGGAACTTTTTCTCCTGCTGTTCTTTGCGCTAACTGAGTTTGTGCAGCTCCTCCGCTTCCTCACACAGGTGTGCACTACAGGTAACAGACTAACGTCACCTTTTAACCAGAGCTACACGCAGTTCTTCCATCCTCAGTGTTTAATCATCTTAAAATGTGAAAAGGTGGCATTTCATATGTTAATGGGCTCCACAAGTTTCCAAGTCTAATTAAAGTCAGTATAAAATACTTTTTAGAGAAGAAAAGTTTTGGCTTGTTTGGAAGACTCTCATAGGATGTCTACTCTTCCTAATGCCTAAACTAAAGTGTTGACCTTTGGTTTCTGTGTTATGATGTATACAGTAGCCTTCAAAAGTTTAGGATCTGAATTCAAAAGTCTGGAATAAATGTATGAAATGGTTCGATTATGATGCTACTGCTCAACAGCTTCACAGATTTCACAGACAGGAAGTGTGTAAAATAAGAAGTGTTAGTATCCAGAATGATGAAGAGAGCCGCAGATGAGCCCTTAATGACTGACAAGGCTGTGAAACACGAGAATAAGTATACTAAATGAATGCCCAGAATGCCTTCTATTCCAACGTAGTGATCACATCGGTCAGATAATGTATCAAGGAGTTACTGTAAATGAATATTTGCAGTATATTAGTATCTTTAACAACTTTGTGGCATGTCCCCCCAAAAGAATGAACATTTTGAACAAAACATCTTGAAGATCCACCTGGTGTCTCGCTATAGAGTATTTCAATCTATTCTGTACACTTATTATTGAATAAAATACCAGAAATGATTAATATGATTTATATTATACAAATATGATTTGTCATTCCAAACTTTTGAACACTAATGTAAGTGCATAAGCAGCATGAGATGTAGCTGAGGTATCTGAAAGGACAGTCTGTGGGTTCTGACTCAAACATGTCTGGACTAAAGAGGTGAACTGATCTTTTTTGACCAAAAATACAGACTATGTAGTATAGGACTCATATATGAAGCATTGCAGTGATGAAGAGTATAGATTTGTACAGTAAATATGGATTATATATGGTTCCACTTATACACTTATACACAAATTAGAGATCAGAGCAACATCATAGTTTGACCATTTTTTGCCATAAGAGAAAAATCTTTGCACACAAGAAAAGCTGTTAGAGTTTCTGACAGTGTTTGTTCAGATCTTCAGTTCTTCAGTCTTACAGCTCTGTGTTTTTGATTGGTTAGTTAGTTAGGTACTTGTTTTTTTTTCTTTGTTAATTTACGTACATTTAGTCAGTGTCTAAAAAAAGTATCTTTTTCCGTTTTTGCTTTTCTACATTCTTCTACAGCTGCTTTTTACATTGTGTAAAAATCTCCCTACACTACGTTTACAAGTAGTTTTTGCCTTCTCCTGTAAAGTTTTTGGAGGTAAATGCTGTTTTTGGAAGACAAGAGAGACAAAAGCCCTATCATCCATCCATCCATCCATCCATTTTCTAAGCCGCTTCTCCGTCAGGGTCGCGGGGGGATGCTGGAGCCTATCCCAGCAGTCTTCGGGCGGAAGGCAGGATACACCCTGGACAGGTCGCCAGTCCATCGCAGGGCAAGCCCTATCATGATCTAGTTAAATAAACAAATAAAAGAGTAGACAAACAAAAAGTACAGAGGATTGAAGAGAAATAAGTGATGAAGTGTGAATGAGTACAGCATGTTAACAGAGGTGCATGAAGGGATGAGGCTTCCAAGCACAGAAAACTGAAGAGAAATATGTTTAGAGCATCAAACAAAAAGACGGAGCTGTGATGAAGAGAAGCTTCTCGGTGGAGTTTTTCATTAGACTCAGCAGTGCAGGTCCTCTGACGTCAGTGTGAGCACTACCTGTACTCTTGAGAAAGCTTTGCTGAATGAGCTGCTATTAGAAATGCCCTTAAGCCTGTGATTGTGGGTTGCTCTTGTGCCATTGTTTATATGAATAGAACTCTCTAGAAGTACTTAACTGCATCACTGAATACCTTTCGGCTGACAGAGACAACTGCAGGCAAACACCATTTTAAAACATAGCTTACCGTAATTTTTGAAGTAATTTATATTCAAAGGCCTTAAAGGCACATTTTTCTTGTATATTATTTGTTCTCTTGAGGTTTACTTATAACATTTTCATGGTTTCATGTAACAAAAGTGGTCATAATTCATTTTTACGCGACCATATTCTAAGTTCTCTTTAATTAATTAAACAGGCTGTGTTTTTTAAAGGGCTTTTAAGATGGATATATATAAATCACATCTGTTCTGATTGGCTGGGCTGTATTCTGCTTCATTCAAAAAGCACCCAGAGCTGGAACATTGCTTGGAACTTAAGTGTGAGTGAGTGGAGCTAAATTGCAGTAGGCTAAATAGGTAAATGTATGTAAATGAGTTGGTTCTTGTGACATCACAAAAACAATTAATTCAAACCAGTCTGACTTTGCAGCCTAGTTTCCATATTTGGATTGTACGAGGAGTGAATGGAACTTTTATATATATTATATATATTATTTCAAAGTCCTTTATTTCAAAAAGCAAGGGAAATGTGGTTTTCCTTGATATGGGCACTTTAAGTGTTCAGGGCAGCTTCATTGGTTATGTCTTGCTGTACACTGTGGTCTGTTGGTGTCAGATATTCCTGTTGATTGAAAGGTTTCTGCTTCATTGCTGATAACAGCTTTAAAGAATCATTTCTGATTCCAGAGGTGCCTGAGAGGATTTTATTGTAGTTGCTGGTTGTGGGCGGTTGTTTTGAACTCATAGCCTGATAGGGGGTCAGCATAATACGATTGTTCTCCAGACAGCCCCCTGAATGAGCGGAGGTCATTAGGGGCTATAATATTAACCAGTGCTAGCCCATCTGCCCCACTGGTGTGAGGGGATTTGATCATGGGTCAGTAGCTTACTTTGGACTGGGAGCAGCTGTGCTCTGGTCACTAATGGGTCAGCCATGTGGCTTTTAGCCAAATTATGGTTGAAAAGTAGGGCAGAATCCTTGAAGCATACCATGCTGTACATCCTGGTACATTGTGATTAATTTATGAAAATAGACACAAATCTACAGCTGAATGCTGTGCACTTCTATTCACTGCCAGTGTGTTAGCTGTACTCCACTGTAAAATAAAGCATGGCGCCATACCACACCATGATTGTTTTGCTGTATATCGTGTGTGTGATATGACTTGCAATAAAGTCAAAACACATCAGGGAATCCTTGACATGGTTAGCTGTCGCTCTGTGATATGCATTGTGATAGATAGTTGTATGAAAAAGTAAACACTGCATCAGATTACACGTTTTGTTGATTTTGTAAGTGTAAATAAATGAGCAAATCCTGTATAAGAAGCAAATGTGACAATTGTCTGAAAACAGTAGTGTGCAACAAATTTATTTGCTGAGTTTAACATACTGGAAAAAATACAACATAAAATATAAAATATAAAAAAAGTGCAGCAAATAAATAATCATTTTTGCATTAAAATGTGTAGAAGAGGATGTGTACGTATTTTCAATTGCAAAGACTTTTGCATGTATCTGTATTAAATTGTACAGAATGCCTTATTCTGACCAGACATTATATATGTTTGGTTACATCACATCTAGATTTGTCAAAATATCCTCACCAAACAAATGTGATATACCAACACATTTGCATATAGCAGCCTTCTGTAATATCAGTATAGTAAAAAGCAATTTCAATTTTGCAAAAACAATTAAATAAATAAGTGACTGGCGCATAATGATTTATTGGCAAGTATTGATAGCATGAAATAGATACATAAAACTCTTCTTGCATGCATGAGCATACTGTGTACGGATCTATTTTCCATAACTTCAGACCCAGTTAACACACAGCAGTACACTGAAAAGTAAAACACCGGAAATTTTAAATAATAAAAAAGTCTTTTTTTGCCAATAATTTTATGCCAATTCACCACATTTTCAAAATTGCTTATTATCCCAGCCTTAAGATTGTGCAGCCCCGCTTTATTTATAGTGATGGCTCTGTATTGATGGTTGTTTTGGTCAGGGATCAGTCCATAGTTAACTGTTCCAGTAGTCACTGGGGTCAACATGACCTCTCTGGCTTCTAATAGGATTAATAACCCTGTTCACAGAGTGAAGATGACAAACTGAGTTTATGTGCCTCTGGTTTTCTTTCCCCCTCAATGACTTTACCTCGTGAAAGTCAATGAAAAGGGCTTTGGAGAGGGAGAGAGAGAAAGAGAGAGAGAGAGACTATGCTGGCCCACTAAAGGCACAGTCATGCAGAAAAGTGCACAGCAATGAAGTTCTGGGCTGCACTGTGTTCTGTGCGGAAGGGGGTATTGTGCTGGATGGGCGATGGGCTGGTGAATTGATTGGATAATTAATGACACTATTTATGTAACTCACTCACTGCCCCTCATGTCACTCCCACAGTAACCTAAGAGAACAGCAGGTGATTTAGAAGCAATCACATGTGGCTCTGTGCCAGTGTTTCCAGGCCAAAGTGCGGAAAATGAGCAACAGCAATGCTGCTACAAATGGCCAAAGGTTAAAAGGAGACAGTACAATGCCCCAAACAGAAGCCTATAAAGTCCCAAGCAACATAAAAGCCTGGCTGGAGGGGCTTTTTAAAGGTACTGCAGAGCCCTGAGCATTTCTTGCTGAGTGTGTATGTTAATGAGCCTGTCTCACACCTGCATACACTAATATAACCAATTCATGTTCCACCCACAAACGCATTCTTCACCACTAGGTCCAGCAGGCTTTGCAGAGTGTTGATATAAAATTCGAAGTTATAGTGCACAACTCAGTTTTTGGCAATACACGTAGATGTAAAGTGCATTATCATTTTTATTAAACTCAGAACTATATTAAACAGAAATTTATTTATTTTTGCTCCTGTAGAGGATGTGTTAACTTTTCACTTCAGCAAATCAACAACGCAATAATACATTGGATACAAAACAGCAAGTGTAAAAGTGTTGCTGCCCTTTACATAAACTGTGTTGTAAACTCAAAGGCAAAGCAATAAAAACAGCCCATTTCATTCTAAGGGATAAAGAAAGGCTGAAAAGTGATCATTTAAAACTTAATGTAAAATGTCACTATAAAAATCCCACTGAAGTAAAATACAACAGAAATGTAGGATATAAGTCCTTTAAACTGCTGCACAACACATCTGTGGACAGAGCTTGGACAGGCCAGCATGTCCTATGTTGCAGTTAGATACATTTTGAGAACAGAGACAGCTCGTACATCCCATAATTTTGCTGCTCGAGTGACTGTTTGGGTTTGACAGCCGGAAGTGACTGTTATCCTGCTGATAACTTTAGGCTCCGTCATGTTGATAGTGGCAGGGAGCCCTTCCTCATGTCAGCTATTGTACTTTCATGCCCAATTTACATCAATGACCACTCCTTCCCCTTTCTGACCCGCTCATTGGTTCATTACGTAGTTTTTATGGGCTAATCCATCTTATTTTGTCACTTCAGTCCAAACACTGAAGGAAACAGTAGTCATTTTAAACATGATATAACACAGTTTAGCCCTCAATTCCCAAACTGTTTTAAAGTTTTAAAGCCAAGAAAAATCAGGAACTGGATGTAATAATACATTTGATACAAAACAGCAAGTGTAACAGTCATGCTGTCCATTTAGAAACAGTACTGCAACTTCCTCATCCTCCCTATTTAATTCTCCCTGTTTATAAAAATAACCCCATTTTAACCCCAAAAGGATGAAAGCTCCAAACTTGGCAGAATCAGTGTCTAACATTAAACTGCAGGCATTCTGAACTACCCCAGAACTACCCTCTGAATAGCAGATTTTCTGACGTAAGCATTCACTTTGACTTACGGACGCTCTCTGAGTTAAACAACATGATGAAAATCACACATCTCACAAATACAGCACGGAAAGTCTAATGACTAATACGTTTTTTTACCCTTTTTAGTCTTCATGGTGTTTGCATGTTTGAAGTGCATCTACATTAATAAAAAGGGCATGATGAACTTGTGTTTATCACCTTTGTTTATGTTCAGGGATTTTTGGCTGAGAGAGCAGAGCTCAGAGTTTCAGTTTACTTCACCAGCCACACAGAGATGAATGTGCAGAATGAGGAGGCACGTAGCCCTGCATCATTCCATCAAAGGCCTGCTTGCAGCTCACACTGAAAAAAAAATCACTGCACTTTCTTGTTTCCACTGTGTATCATATTCTCTTTATATCATATCTAGTTGCATGACTCATCGTGTTTGAGCACAACAAGATGGATCATGATGAGGCATAAATGGTGTAATGTGATATTCTAAAATGCTCGTGCTTAATCATATTTGGGTGTTGATTTCTCTTTGACAGGCAAGTGATGAGGCTGATGTTGCTAGTCATTGCTGTGTTCCTCCTGCTGGTGGAGGGAAGTATGGTGGTAAGAACTCTGTCCCGCAGTCGGAGGGAGTTGGCCAGCCCGCTGCACGTGGGGGGCATCCGGGACCCATACGGCTCCTACTGTCAGCGGAGAGGAGGCTGCTGCGAGGGCAGGAACGACCAGTGCACCATGCTGTACCTGGACACCATTTGCTACTGTGACCTCTTTTGTAACCGCACCGTTTCCGACTGCTGCCCAGATTTCTGGGGACACTGTCTGAGAGTTCCCCCACCATATATAAGTAAGTGTAACAATTAGAGCCCAGCAGAACCACATGGTGAAGCTCACTATGGCCTATGGTCTGATTAAGGGTGAGCTGGACTGTGTTGTTTAAAATCAAAAGGCAGGTCGAAAACAACAAATTTTTCACCATGCTAATAATTAGCTAAGCTACTCAAAAAAACGAACCTGATCCATCCCAACAGCCCAACTATACACAAAATATATACCATTTATTCCATAAATGAATAAAGCACCCTAAATTTCTATATATTGAGATTTTTGGCAACATTCTGTAAAGCTTGTTTACCCTTGTCAACAGTTGGTACATAAGAACACATTCATAAGTGGAAAATAATTCAGCATCAGATAGTTAGAAAAAGGAATAAGCCATGAAAGACCACGCATTACTGTGATTTTATCATAGGTAAGGGATGTTCTTAGGCACAGTCCAAAGCTGAGCGCTGAAACCCTTAGCCATTGAAAGAATTCTGGTGATCTCAGATGATCTCAAGTGATTTATTGCTCTTACAAAATGTTGACAACATAAAACATAATAAAATACACTAACTTTCAATAATTAATTGAAATAATTGAATGAAGGAATCATTGATAGTAATTGCAATAAGCAATTCAGCCAATCAGCCAATTAGATTGTGGCAGCAGAATGATCTGCTTCTTAATTAAACCTTAACTTGCATTTTATTATTAGAATACTAATTATTGTCAGTTGATCTTTGTGTTATTTCATATCATTATTACTATTATAATATAAAGACACGTATTTGAGTTTCACATCACCCGCCCTAGACCTAAAGATATGATCGGAATCTCCACACCCACTGAAGAGACCTTCAGTCAATGATACGGAACAAGAGGAAATCCATTGGTGTGTTGCTTTGTATCACATTCCACTGAAGTTAGACTGTAATCTGGTTGCAAATCAGAGTTCCACACATTCTTGCTCATGTTAAACTTTAGCCTGTGTGTTTTCCTGCACAGTCTCTTTTGTAGTCTGTGCGCTGCCATGAGGTGTAAAAAGTGCTGGGCTTTACCTGAGAATGGGCAGAGAACAGTGGACTTTTTATGAACACAGACAGACAGGAGGCAGGATGGAGAGAGGGATGAATGGAGGTCAGCAGAAAGAATGCATATAATGCAGAGAGTGCAAGTGCTCGGGGCGGGGGGGCAGGAAAGGGCTGAAAGGGATCAGAGCAGGTATGCACGCACATGCTGGACAAGGCATCTGTTTGCTGAAGGAGGGGCAATCATGTCCACAGGTGTTTTACAGCAGCCTGCGGCTCATACACACACATGCACATGCACACACACACACACACACACACACACACGCAACATATTTCCCCAAGCATGTGACCCCACCACACACATTAAAATGAGGACACACGAACTCCACAGATTTGTATTTGTATACCTATATGATCAAACACACATCTGATAGGAGTGAGATGTTCCATTATATGTTGGATTTAAAGACAAAAAATAAAAATATAAAACACGGCTGGTGCAGAAGCATCTCAAACAATGCTAATAGTGTGTAGATATGCTATCTTCATATGCTATCATTCTACCATCTTTAGAAACTAATACACTTTGTTTATTTCACATTTTATTCTTTCTAGTCATCAAAATCTTAGCACAGTAAAGTCTGGGTGCAGTGCACTGTTCGACCTCAAACTCTGTTTATGAACACAGCCAGCCACTGGCTCATGAGTGCTGTTGCTGCCTTTTTATTGGCTCCTGACCAAAATATCTGCATGAATTAGGTTTTATATAATTTTATCTACACTAATTTTGCTATTTATAGGTTTATAGATTATTGAGTCATTAATATCATGTGTTGATTACTTCATATGATAATGATATAATAATTAATTAAAATGAATAGTATTATTATGTATTACTTATAAATAACAATACTATTCATATATATGAATAGTATTATTACTTTATTACAACAACACTGCTAATATTTCAAACGTAGATACATGTTTTATAATCCATGCTTAAATCAGTATATAATATATTTATTTAGAACTCAGTAGGTCAGTTTCCCAGACTTGTCTAGTAATGGAAATTTTTTACTCCATATAGAACTCTTTGTAGTCCAGGACTTTACCTAATGACTGTCCAGGAAAATGACCCTATATCTGTATTTATTTATTATGCCTAAAATTGCTTAAAACACTACAAACACTATACTTTTCATTTTAGTATGACAAATGACACCCAAAGTGACTTAACTACACTCTCCAGGCTTTCAATGCATCTTTTTTTGTGTATAGTTTTCTACTGAACAATGAAATCATATGAAATGTTTTGACTGTGTGTGTGTGTGTGTGTGTGTGTGTGTGTGTGTGTGTGTGTGTGTGTGTGTGTGTGTGTGTGGCACTAGAGGTTATGAGACGTCACTGCAGTGTTAGTGACAACAGTCATGGCAGAGATTAATGACCGTGTCTGCTGCAGGCTGTTGCCGTGTGGGAGTGAAGTGTAGAATCTTCATTACTGCATATGGGAGGGATCGCAATGAGCAGGGAGATACATGTAGTGTGTGGGCAGCTGATGGTGCTGCCCACTCACATCCAGCTGCCCAGTGTAACTCTAATTAAGCCCGTTAAGGCATGACGAGAGCAGGGTCCCTGGGAAAATAAAGGAGAAGCAAGCCAACATTCCAGCACCAGATTACTGAGGCTCAGTGGAGTTTCAGCCCTTAGAACTGAAAGAAGTGTTTCTGTTAACCCCATCAGCCCTGTATACATAGAGTAGTCTGCTAATGTATCCACCACTTGGCGCTGTGGGCAGCTATAGACAACTTAGGGGCAGTGTCTGTTTTTGGTAATAAAATTTAACAATGGAAAACGACAGCATTGAACATACAGGAAGAGAGTATTTTTCCTGCTATACACAGTGTAGTTTGATAGCGTAGAAGTACTTCAGATCAAAACAACTTCCCAAGGTAAGATTACAAGATATAGAATTACTACACAGTCAGGTAGGTTTTGTCACTTGAGATGGTTCTCTGATGTGACAGAAAGGGGCATTTGACTGACTTGCAAACTGACCACCCACATACGATGATTTTTATGTGATGTGTAGGGACTGAGGTGAAAATGATGCTACAGCAAAAACAGATCTGTGCAAAATCTATGCTGTATTCTGAATTATGAAAGCTCTTAAAATAGAAAGGCTCATTGTCATAGTGTATATGAAGGCAACTGCAAGCTACTGATGAATACCTATAAGCTGCACTACGTTTAGTTTGAAAAAAAAGCGTGCATAGTGGCTAGGTTATGATAGCTGTGGTCATCTTAGCATTCACAGGCAGAGAACTGAAAAACAACAAAAGCACCTTTTCAATGAGTAACCACCTGAAAATGAAGCTTCTTCTGTTAGCCCCTAGCAGCAGACTGCTAACAACATACTCTTCACCAATGTCTTTAATGGTTGGATAGTGTAGTGGGTAACACCTCTGCCTTGTAGACTGGGGTTCAATCCCCACCTAGGCAAACACCCTACACTATACCAATAAGAGTCCTTGGGCAAGACTCCTAACACTGCCTTGGCCTACCTATGTAAAATGATCAAATTGTAAGTTGCTCTGGATAAGAGCGTCAGCCAAATAATGTAAATGAATGCTCTTTTAGTTCATTTTCTTATATTCAGTGCTAGTACAATAGAATAACTAATGCTGCCCCTACCAGTGTGTGTGCGTGTGTGTGTGTGTGTTGACTGGAGATGCCTCAGAAATGCTGAAAATGTGTGTCACTGTCTCTGCTTCCTGAGAATCTAAGAGGTAAGAGGTGTGATGGTAATTGGTGTGCGTACCACAGCCTGACTCACTGTGAATTGCTGTCTCTTGGTTTCAGGTGTTTGTGAAAGAAACGGCCACAAGTTCCATTCAGGTGCCACCTACAAAGAAAACTGCAATTTATGGTAAGATCAAGCAATGCAAGCACAACAGTCTCCTCCATACAGCAAATCACATGGTGAGCAAGGGGCCACTTTGTTGTGTGTTTTGCAAGATTGATCCCCGACCACCAGGGCTTAGTGAGTGAGGAGGTGGAGAGACATACATTCCTCAGCTCTTTCTCTTTCTCCTTCTTTCTGTCTGGGCACTGCTTACTACACTGGGATACGGCACTGCTTGTGTGGACAGTGCAAACCTACTGCATGTAGTACAATGCACACATGACACATTACTGCCCCACGTGTTTACCTCTCTCTGCATATACATGAGACCCTCGCTAATGCGATTGGCTATCAAAAATGACTCTTCTTCAAGGGTTCTTAAGTAAAGATAGTGGTTCTATACTGAACCATGAACACTCAAAGAACCATTTGCATGATGAAATGATTCTCTGCCTGGTGAAATGGTTCTTCAGACTGATGAAGAATGGTTCTATATAGCACCACATACAGCATACCGCACATCTGCTTTTGTTAGGATGTCAAGCTTGTGGCAATAGAAGAACCCTTTTTGGTGTGATATAGAACCCTTTTCAAAAAGAGACATCACATTTTCCATCGATCTGAGGAACCGTTTCACCAGGTAGAGAACCATTAAATCATGCAATAGTACAGAGAAAGCCTGATAACGGTCCCTCTTAGTGTTTTAAAGGTTCCTAAATGGTTCTTGGTTTCTGCAGAAACTTTAGTTAGTATAGAATCTTTACATAGCCTTTACATTATGAAGTTAACATCATTTCATTTACAAAAATATTTCTTCAATCCTTTTCACAGTGACCATAAAATTCCATTTCTGTCTCTTTTGTTGAAGATCCGTCAGTTGAATTGTATATTTTTTCTTCAGTATATTCTATGGAATATTGCTTGGTGGATATGTGTATAATTTACAAAACTGGAAGTGAACTGGATTTTCGTCTTTATAGATGAGCAAGTGAGTCGACGTTTATTGAAGTGTTTTTATATTTAAATGCTATTTGCCCATTATGCTAAATGCTATTTTTCAATCATTTGTGATTTGTGATCATATTATCAATTGTGCACATTTCTGATATCAATAATCCTGCAATGCTGCCTGTTTTATCTCGGCATGGCTGTCTTTACGGAGATCAGTGTAGGCACATGCAAACGTGGGTCTTCAGCCACTGCTTCTTTGCCCTCAGACTGTACAAGTGCGCTCTTGGTTAGTGTGCCGCTACCATTCTTTAAGATAGGTTTCAGCAAGATGAGGCTCAGCCTTAAGAATAGACCTTATGGGTTGGCTTGGGTTCTATGAGATTTATTGCTCTTGAGCGCCCCCTCTGGTACACTGACCTCTTATGGTTCTCCTCAGTATCTCCAACCTATCATATGTCACCACAGTATTGGAAATTCTACCAGTAAAACACTGATAATCTCTTTATTAAATAATAACAGTAATAACAGAAAGTGTGACATTCCATAATGATAATGATAGTGATTACTTGAACACTACATTGATTGCTACATCAATATTTAATTATTGTAAAAAATAGGTATCTATATGAGACTCTGGAGCTCATAAAAAGAGAGCTGAATGCTATTTAGTGAGTAAATAGTGTAGCGAGTAACGGCTCTGGATCCTGGTGACTCAAGTTCAAATCACCTGTGTAAATAGTAATGTTGGTGCTTCCCTTTGGAAAACTCTTAGCACGACGTTTGGTTTTATTTGAAACATTATTATACTCCCTTTCTTGATTAACTGCAATTAATAAGGTAAATTAAATTCATGTTCATGTTGCCCTTTTTCCTCCTTGAGCCCCTGCCCTCCTAAATGTCTCTGCACAGATCTGAAGTGTGAACTCTTCATAGCAGGAGATTCTCACTCTCCCATTTTCACCCTCATTGCTCACTGGCAGCACAACACAATGTCTCAGTCAACAGTATCCTAGTTACCCTGATAACAGAGTTACATGGAAAAGTATTTTATGTTACTGTATAAAAATATACATAAAGTTGAATGGCCACTAGGGTGCCCTAGAACTAGAACTCCCCACTTAAAGTTTATATTCTGTCAAATACTTTTTAGACTAAACAAGTTTTTCATATGAAGGAAGATACTTTGATGAACATGAAGCTGAGTGTTGGGTGTAAGTACTCAAAATAAATAAACAGCTTTATATTAATAAAACCTTTGCAGGGATCTTTTTGTTTGAAACATAACAGCGAACATCAGACATCACTTTGACAAATTCAAAAGAAAGCAAATTAATACATAGACACACAACAAAGTGTGTGACTCACTGTCTCAGCTTCCCAGAATCTAACAGGTGTGATTATAATTGCTGTGTACCACAGACTGATTCATTGTAAATGATCGTTTTGTTTGTTTTAGGTAAACTTTAGACGGGCAGTGTAGTTTACTGTGTATGGCAGTAGTGCTGCTGTTCCTGCATGAATTCTAAAGCAGTGGTAAATGCCTGGTTCTCCCTGTGAGCCTCCCACTGAGCAGCAGAGGGTAAATTCAGCATAATTGCTGCAGAATTCTTCACCTCTCTACGGCAAACTGCCAGAGAGCTCTGCACTTTGATCCTCACTGAACACTGCTTACTCACCACTCTCCAGAAATACTATCTATCTCCGTCCACCACTCATCTTCTGATTCAGTCACACTCACTGAGGTGTATCATTGCTGGGGCTATTGCCCATAATTCTCAGTTTCTTGTCTGATGACTGTAGCTGTACAGATTGGAGTAGACAGTCTTATCTTGTTTTTTGCCCTTTATGGGCTTTTATGTACAGTGGATGTCTGTAGGGGAATAGAGAAGTGAAGGGTTACTGGGGAGAGGAATTCCTTACTCATGTGCCAGAGCCCTTTGACACCTAAGTGACATGAGCTATGTTTCCAGGAACAAGCAGACCAGTGTGGCTGCTGTCAGCATCTGTCTGGGTTGTATATGTGTTCTTACAGAACTGTCATTTACACTTATTTAATGATTTTCCGAATGGATATTTACAGATACACTGCCTATAAAATGTTCAGTAAATGAGATTATCTTTGTGGTATTGTAATAACTGAGGATCCTTGGTCCACAATTTAGCTCCCCACTCCCATAACTATGTATGTAGTACAGAATAATTTATAGTAGTACTAAATACTTTAGGTACTGAATAATTTGAATTAGGTACTGAATAATAATGTCATTTACTGAATAATTTGTAGTAGTTACTGAATGCATGAATGAATACTGAATTTATTGCAGTACTGAATAATTTAAAGTAATTACTCAAGTTACAGTGTTTAATGAAAACTTTAGTTATAGTTACTGAATAATTTAAAGTAGTACTGAATAATGTACAGGAGTTACTGAATCATTTTAAAATAGTGAATAATTTATAGTAGTATTGAATAATTTAAAGTAGTACTGAATAATGTACAGTAGTTACTGAATCATTTTAAAATAGTGAATAATTTATAGTAGTATTGAATAATTTAAAGTAGTACTGAATAATGTACAGTAGTTACTGAATCATTTTAAAATAGTGAATAATTTATAGTAGTATTGAATAATTTAAAGTAGTACTGAATAATGTACAGTAGTTACTGAATCATTTTAAAATAGTGAATAATTTATAGTAGTATTGAATAATTTAAAGTAGTTGCAGAATTATTTTTTAGTAGTTACTGAATAATTTACATTAGTACTGAATAATTTGTAGTAGGTACTGAATAATTTATGGTAGTACTGAATGATTTATAGTAGTTACTGAATAATTTATAGCAGTACTGAATAATTTAAAGCATTTACTGAATAATTTGTAGCAGTTAATGAATAGTAAGTCTTCAGTTCAATACAATATTACACATAATATTGTATTATTTAAATAAAATAAAAGCCTGGGGACGAGACAGGATGTGTGAAGTCGATACAACTTTATCATTACAATTATGGCACAATTATGTTCCCTGACTAAACATACTGAGATTTGAGGGTACCACCCCAGTGATAAGATTTTGTGACAGCTATAGCATTACTCATATTTCAACTCCTTAATGACCTTGCAATTCAGAGGATCCTGTAAAATGTGGGATTGTGGAGGTTTACACAAAACGAAGCATCAGCTCTGGAACATTTTTTTTTACAAACAGGTGTGACAGCTACAGAAAATAACCCAATACCCCATAGAGAAAATCTGTTTAGAAGTCCTAATTTGGTTCATTACATAATATAAACAACAAATTCCAAACAGGCTGTTTGTTCAGCTTATTTTTAAAAAATGGACCATTTGGACTGAGAATGATACGTTTTGCAACTTTAACAGTGTTTATTCATACACTAAAGTCTTTTCATTCAAAGATGAAAGACAAATTCAGATTTCCATAATATTGATCCTTTAAGTTATGACAAAAGAACAAAACTAACAAACAAAAAAGAAACAATATGTTTATTTATTGAAACATTTTTTAAAACTACCAGACTTTTTATGTGCTGTCTGTGCTGTACAGATGCTGCATGTCTGTGCATCCGGAAGAGGCTCACTGGGGCTGTTTGCGTGCCAGTGCCTGTGAGGTCAGCTGGCACTAAGAGGGATAATAGTTGCCAGTCAGGATGGGGTCACTGTATGTTTGATACATGGCCAACCATCATTCTTATCAGCTCTCTAAGAAAACATAACAAAAATGAAACAAGACACAAATGTTCTCTACTTTAGGTCAATTTTCTGAGTTTAAACTAAATATCCCGAGGACATGTGGTACTTGACACACCCATGTACAATTAGCAATACACCCACAAACATAGTAAATTAGAATTTATCCAAACTGCATTGTTCCAGTGTACACATCCTCCTCTGGCCAGCACACAGGCTTTAGTTGCATGTAGTGGGCAGGATGTCCAGCCAAGCTTGGCATGCTCAGTCCTTCATTTGCTCCTTCAGCTGGCCTGAGTCTCTTTTCCACAGTTCTTATCTCATCCGTCCATACTCCCTCTCTCTTATCACTCCTTTCTCCTCCTCATTAACACCATGGCCTGCAAAGCAGTGACAGCAACACCAATGAGCAGCTGGCAAAGAGGCCTGCAGTATGGTGTACTTTCAGGAGCTAATCAATCATCTATTTTCAGAGGACAGGCGTTTTGATTGTTTTTGTGATATCTACAGTAATTAGCACAATATTTACTTAATAATTGATTATATTGCAACTTCTACCCACTTTCTATGCTGTCTTTATCTTACAGGCTTTTTAGCGTTCACTGAGTTTATGAAAATCATTAAATAATATAATATTGAGTGGGTGAGCTTCTTTTGCCAATAAACTATCTCTCATTTTAAAACCTGTCACTGCCAATATGTGCATTCTTGAGCTCCTGCTGTCGGTTTCAGGCTGTTTCTTCTCTTTAAATGACACACATGAAAGCGAATAGACTGTGAATTTCACCCTAGTGGAAAAACTCCAGAATGCTAAATATGAAAAAGTGAGTGAGAGAGTTCCAAATCTGATGTGCTTTACATACCAGCTACAAATGCCCATGGGGAACCATGAAATATAATATTTTCATCCTTTTACAACTCATTAGGATGCCTAAGCTATATGGAAATGTTGCACTCTGGAAAATCCATAGTAGAGACAGCAGCTCTATTATACCCCAGTGGGTTATCAATGCCCAATAATCCATTGTTTATATAGTAAAATGGAATAAAACATTGTATGCAATTTATTTAAAGTGATATTATTCCTCTAGTTTTGTAATAATTGAAATAAGAAGCATCACCATCATCAGGCTACTTATCAGTCATTGCTGATGTCCAATGACATCACACCCTATATTACATTCTATAGCACAGGCCTATGTCTGAAGTGGTAAGTTTATAGATGAAGAAAAAAAGAGTTCTAAACTCAGCATACTGTTAATGTAATGTAATTTTATTTATTATTGACTATTTGTCTTTAAATGTTCACACAGCTGGCTTATCAGTGTGAAGAAAAAAGATAGTAACATTAACTTTCTAATAAAATATGGAAATCTCTGCCACCTGCCACCTGCCACAGAAATGTGAAGCTGTGATAGGATAGTGAATGATAAAGGTGGTTCAGATAGACATCCTCAGCATGACAACTGTCATTGTTGAAATACAAACACTGATCACCTGTATATGTCCTATTTACTGATCAGTTCACATCTTAATGTGTTTACACAACACATTTCAGAACACTTTCACTGCCTGTGTGCTGGGCTTGCGTGTTTGCTGTGTAGAAATGTTTTCGTGTTTGTATGATAAGTTTTTATAGATGAGATGGGTCTGGTGGTGGAGGATTATCAGCTGATTCAGAGTGATAGTGCTTTGCTAGATCACAGTGATATATGTGCTAATGCCTCCAGCCTATTCAGCCCTGTCTTCACTCTCTTCATCCAGCACGTTTCCTCCGGAACTTCTCTCGTTCATCAGAGATGACGTACACTAATATGATGTTTGTGAACAGGGTGGCTGGGGAAACACTGGCATCTGTCCCAGTGGGATTCTTTCACATGAGGCGTATTGTTCACCTCTGTAATCCAGAGATTTCCTGAGCTCAAGCCTGGCTGGGCTGTCTGGGGTGGCCTGACCGTGTTGGCATGAAGGTCATCTCTCCCAGGCTCAATAGTGAAGATCTATTATTATTAACCTTCCCAGGACCCCAACGGCATGTATGAGTTGAAACACCTTTTCTTACTTTTTGGTTATTATTACTCACTTGTAGCTCAGGTGCAGGAATGCTGTGGATAATGTTGCTATTATGAGGACAGCATTGTTTTGTAGAAAGAAAAACAGTTGCTGTTAACGTCTGATATTAACACAAACAGAAAAGGTGAGCCAATACAGAATGAAAACCAAAGGTGTTATAAAGGTGCAACTGAAGGTGTAATATCAGTCTGAACACATCCATGGACTCTTGCGTGATTATACACGACACATCTTTCTGGTTCCATCTGAATTGAAGAAATCAGCCAGTCTTATCCACAGAAATCAGTGTGTGGGCCACTATCAGCAGAATTTATGTCTGTTCCAAACCAATAAGAGCTGGTTTTACCATCAGGGGCCTGCTTTTTTCATCCAACAAAGAAAACATAGTGTCAAAGGAGCCTGCCTCTTTCCTCTAATCAGATTCAACTTAGGGAAGTGGGTGGAGGGGGGGCAGGGCGTGGGGGGGTTCATTGGAGTCAACCAATTCAACCTTTTTCATGTTCTCGTGTGTGTGTGCATGTGCCTGTCAGAGATATAATGGTTTGCGGAAGTGAGTTATTTCTGAATGAATCTTTTGTCAGTTCTGACTGAAGATGGGTTTGCTGGACTTTAGATTAACTCAAAAACCTGAAAAACTGGACAAATTTTGACATTTTCTTAAAAATAGAATAACTCTTGGCTTGGATGTTCATTTCCAGGAAAAACTTTAAACTAGTATAGGACTTTCACATCTGGAGCATCCAATCTAATTCAATAAAGGCCGGTGTGACCGCAGGTTTTCACTCCAGGAGCACAATTAGTTTAATCAGTTTGTCTTCAAACAACTGGCCATGTGTGTTCCTGCTTTGTGAACGGATGCAGCCACATAGTCCTTTATCAGTTTGGACACTGCTGCTTTATGTTGAGGTTCTTAAAATGGCCCATTTGGAAAACTGAATTTCCCTTGCTTTTTTTTCCAGGTGCTTGTTTTAGTGTGTAAATACTGATGCAGCCGTTCTCTGTACCAGTTTCCATACATTGAAGCTAAGCCACAGAACAGCATATTTATAATGTATTATATTGTGATGTAAAAAAACAGCAACACATTTACACAAATCCACTTATTCAGTCCACAGCAGTTAAGTTCCACCCATTCACTCTAAAGTTATAAGGAATACTTCAGCCTGGATGTGCCTTTCAATAAGGTACAAATATAGGGCAGCCATTTAGAACTCAGGTCACTTGTGTAAATTAGTCTTAAAGGAATAGTAAGAAATACAGACTGCTTAATACATAAAACCACATTAAATGGAAAAAAATTAAATACATAATTTTATTAAAAGCTTCTTTAGGTGGCTAAAGTGGTTCTACTATGACATCACTCCAAAGAGACACCCATTTTTGGCACTTTTATTTTATGAATGTATGTGGTAAGTTTGCTAGGTCACTTAGCCCCCTAAATACAGGTATGTGGATCACTGACATGATGTGCATTTTTGTGTCTTATTTTCTCAAAAAAATAATTTAATAAATACACGATGTACCATTTTATTTTAAAAAATGCTTCATTTTTATATATATATTTTTATTTCATTTTAAATAAAGTACTTTGGCATGATTTTATGTTTTACAGCCTTAAAAATAAAAACCATGTAGTAAAATACGGCAACTTTAAGGTTTCTCAACTCATTGAAAAACTTTTGCCCGCAAGTTCTTATTGCTCAAATGTCAGGCCACGCAACCAAAAACAAAGGACTTTTGATGTGCTTTGATGAAAGAGGGGCCAGACTATTATTACATCATAAAGAAAATAAATGCAAAAATATGTGGAGACATGATTTTCTTTTTTAATAAGATTTTTAAAAATTGTCATTTTAAAAACCTTATTTGTTATCGACCCTTAGCAATCATGGCCTCCACCCATTTTTCACTTTTTTTTTGCACTGGAGTTTATTTGAAAGTTAATTCCCACCATAACTAATCACACAGCAGGGTCTCAGAAGAAGAAAACATCCTGTGTGATTGGAATATTCTTCTTTGAATCCTCTCACATTCAAAAACCCCTTCATGTAGCAGGCTTAGTCGGCCCCCCTTCTCTCCCTCATGCTGCCTAAAAATGGATATTTCTTTGAGCAGCCATAAAAGCCATAAAAGGTTGACAGTTCTTGTCTTTTCTCCTCCTTCTTTCCAACTCAGCCAAGTGCTCTCCTTCATTTTCATTTGTGTCTCTCAGGGGAATTCCACAGAGTGCTTTTATCCTTTCCCCCCCTACTGTTTGCCTAAATTTTGCCGAACGCCTACATTCCCCCTGTTCTTTGGTCTACAACACAGAAGCAAATGGTACAGAGACAATGCACTGTGTATTTCACCAACTAGGGTTATTTCAGAAAGACATTAAATTTAGATCAACATGTCTGTGTAGTGTCTGCTCCTGCAGCTTCGCTGATGCTCGTAAGGTCGAGGTCAGAGGTTACATTCCCAGGGAGCATAAAACAACTCCTGG
Source organism: Pygocentrus nattereri (assembly GCF_015220715.1). Lineage (NCBI taxonomy): Eukaryota > Metazoa > Chordata > Actinopteri > Characiformes > Serrasalmidae > Pygocentrus > Pygocentrus nattereri. Next base: position 9,611,071 of record NC_051237.1, read on the forward strand.
ATAAAAATGTCTGCTAAATAAATGAATAAGTGTTAATGGGGCCTGTTGTGCTAATTATTATGATGTCTTGGTTCCTCTCTCCTGCAGCACCTGTGGGCCAAATGGGCAGTGGAACTGTGAGCAGCATGCTTGTTTGATAGAGCCTGACATGATCCAGGCAGTGAACAGAGGAAACTATGGGTGAGAGCCATGCACTCATTCACCCACTCACACTCTCATTCCAGCTTCATTGATGCAGTGAACATTCATCACTGTGAGAAAAACAGACACTACATTTACAAAGCAGTATGTTCAGCCTGACACTGATATGATATGTCTGGGACCAGGCTTAATCTATGTCTGAAAACCAGCCTACAAGTGAACAAAGCAGATCTCCTGTATGTCTATGGCTTTTTCAGCTGGAGGGCAGCCAACTACAGTGAGTTCTGGGGGATGACTCTGGATGAGGGGTTGCGCTACCGTCTGGGCACTCAGAGGCCTTCCCGAGCCATCATGAGCATGAACGAGATTCAGGTGAGGACGGAATATATACACTGGATTCTCCGTGATCTGTGCTGTAATGATCTACACAAAACCATACAGTCTTAAAGTGACTGCACAATAATGGCAAAATAATGTTTCCCCTTATTGTTTAATAAGGTAATCAGCCAAATAAGTCTTGTTTTACTTGCAAAGTTTGCTTTAATTGTGGACTATTAGCACAAAATCCTCACACATTTGCCCTGAACCATGTCCAGTTTCAAATGATCTAATGCTGACTTGCTTATGTAGTTTCTAATACTATAATGGATGTTTGAGTAAGCATGTGTTAATAAAGGCATCGGGGACATGACAGAGTATTTTGAATTGGGGGTGCTAAACATTTGCAAAACGTTGAGCAACCCCAGTAAAATAAGATGCTTTGTTGATTTTGTAAGTAAATATAAGTTAACACATCTTCTTTTAACATACTGTAAATGTTTTTTTTTCTCAGTTTGAATTTTTTTGGATAATTTGTGTCAAGCAGAACACATTTATGTGTCATGTTATGTGAGTCTTGAATATACACTTATAACTGACAACTGTTCTGGATTAACTTTATGCAAATGAGCTGAGTGGCAAGCAGTCAGATTGCTAATATGTGCCACTTTAACTGATTAAATCATGCCCATAGCCACGCTGAGATTCAGTACTGGAACACACATCAAGCAGAGGACATAATGGCTGAAAAACAAATAAGTTTATAAAGCAATGTTATACTGCTTTGGGGCTCAGAACAAGCCTACAACTCTACATAAACCTGTTTTTCTTTTAGCAGCTCACCATCAGGGTGGCTAGCAGTTGGTGAGGGTAGCGGTTCAGCTCAATGTAAAGTAAATGCAGCATTAACTTTTGTTAACAGTTTGTAACTAAAGTAGATTTAAAAAATATATCAATGAAACATAACATAAAAATACCTCCCCGCCAACACCCATACACACGCAATTTATGAGTCTTCAGCATTCTCAAAATATGTACAGATTACTTGTTAGCTGCATTATCCTGACAACTCTAGCGCAAAAAGAGAGCAAATATGTTTTAATAGATTAGCTACATTTGAGTTAGGGAAAAAAACACTATTATTCAAATGATGCCCTCTTTACCTTTTCATTGTGATCTAAGCACTGAAGTGTATTTAGAAATCCGCTTGGTCTTTTTTTTTTTTACAGTTTTACAGTTTCTCAGTTTTATGAAAGCTTTGCTCACATTCCCAAATGCCTCAGACATCTCAGTTTAGACTATCACACCCAGTCGTTAGCATAATTTAGCATTAATTAATCCATGTGAAAACAACATCCGGCTGAACTTGACTACTCTTTGATCTCTGATACTGTTGGCCGGTCTGGTAGAGAAGGTGAAAGGGCTATATCGGTGTGGATGAATGCTCCTGTATCCTGTACACATCCGTCTGGTGCTGGCTGTTTTGATCAGACTCAGTGAGGCCTTTAGTCTTCCTCTCTAGCAGCCTGCTTATTCTCCATGAGGACACGTTACATAAAGCATGCAGAACAGAGAATGCTCCAGATGCAAGGGGGAGGGAGGAAGTTAAGAGAGATGTGAAACATTTCTCTGCACCCGTATCCCACCGCATTCTCCCCTAACATGTCTCCACTTGCGGCTGAGGGCAGAGCGGAGATGCATGCATGCTTTCAACTATGCTTGGGGCTCAAATCACAGCAGGACAATGAGACAAAGCATAACAGCCTCTTACATACTTAAAACCCTAGGGATTCTAAATCCATCAATGCTTTCTAATGAGCATAATGTTGGCATTGTTGGCACTCAACAGTTGTCCTTTTCATTGGGTCAAAATTCATGATAAACAGACAAAAATAAATGGACCAAAATTACTTTCAATAAAATCTTGCTACAATTATCATTAACTTCCACTTAAAGTTGGTGTTTTTCTTCTCCAGGAAAGTTATCATTGTTCCCATAGTGAAGATATTAATGTTTATGCAATTTTAAATATTCTATGTTACTTTGTTTGGGTTTTTAACCTCTTACCCAGGATGAGTGTTCACTTTCTCAGTAAGATAAGTGTTGTTCACCATTTTGAACTGTATCAGTCTTGGAAAATTCCAGAATTTCACATCTATCAGTTGTGTTTATAAATCATTAAAATATTAACGGCGGGAATGCAGTGTGTGACTGTGCATTTCCGAAGAAGGAAAGCTGCACAGGAGCCTCATTCAGCCTCACACACCTGAGCTGTCAGTGGGATGAACTTTGACAGCTGAGACAGTCCAGACCTTCCTGTCTCAGATTAGAAGCAGATTGCATAAGACTTTCCTTCAATGATTGACTCTGCTTCACAGAAAAGGAGCACAGTGACTACTGCCCTACTGTTATGCCATACATTTAAATCTTTATTAAAACATAATAATAATCTTTATTATTTTGCAGATTCAAAATGAGAAGGACTGTGATTGGTGGCTGTTTTTAATCACATTGCAGCTTTTACTGATACAATATTTTACATTTCAGATTCACACTTTAAGCATTTTTTTTAATGGAAGTTAAATGTCAATAACACACCTAGCAGACTATACTCACCACTGCATTGCTCACCATTACACTCTGTAACCTACTTCTTGTAAGAGACACAAGTCTTAACTTTTCTCTTTTTTTTCTTCTCTCTTGTCCTATACTTTTCTTAGATGAATATGGACAATAATGAGGATATACCCAGTTACTTCAATGCAGCTGAGAAATGGCCAGGAAAAATCCATGAGCCACTGGACCAGGGCAATTGTGCAGCCTCCTGGGCCTTCTCCACAGCAGGTGAGTCAGCAAGCTTACTAAACTGAAGCATGCTCTACCCTACAGACTCATCAAGAGTCAAGAGCTTTGTCATCCCATTCATGTACAATATACAGCGTTGCCAATTGGCGGGACATACAAGACAGGGCATTGACCACACAATACAAGTGACCAAGAAATACACTATCCATATTAAACAAGAAATATGGAGAAATTAAACAAGTGAAGTAGAACACACCAGACACAGCAGTTGAATTAGAATATTGTGCACAACAGTGCGAAAGTAGGCTGGAAGCCCAACAATAAATATAATGCAAGAAATATACAGAACAATACTGTATGAAATAGATTGGAAAAGCTAAAAAATGTAAAAATTGAGATGAAAATAGTGAGCCTGAGTTAATCAGTGGTGCAAATTCTAAGAAAACAATTCATTTTCTTTCATCCCTCCAGCTGTAGCATCAGACCGAATTTCCATTCAGTCTATGGGTCACATGACTCCTCAGCTCTCACCCCAGAATCTGATTTCCTGTGACACACGGAACCAGGGGGGCTGTGCTGGGGGGCGCATTGATGGGGCCTGGTGGTACATGAGAAGAAGAGGGTGAGTTTCTTTGATCTACCAGTAACAATTTTTTTCACAGTTTTTACATGACAAACACTTTACCTGAACCCTGGCACATAACAGTGACATAACCGTGCCATAAACATGTGATGCCAGATTATATGTCTTATGCTGTATTCATGCAGTGTAAAAAAAAAATAAAAACCATAAATATATTGCAGCAATAACTTGAAAATTTTGGAAGATGGTTCAGGGCTGGAATATTTTTTATTCATCTGCCACTGCACTTCATAATATATTGTGTTTCACTAGTTCTCTTCTGTTCTCTTAGGGTGGTGACACAGGAGTGCTATCCATTCTCTCTGCCCGAGCAGACCCCTGCTGAGGTCAGCCGCTGTATGATGCAGAGTCGCTCTGTGGGCCGAGGGAAGAGACAGGCCACAGTGCGCTGTCCCAACAGTTACAGCTACCACAACGACATCTACCAGTCCACCCCACCCTATAGGCTGTCCTCAAATGTAAGAAAGCCTCAGCGAGGTAGAACAATGAGGCAGAACAACACCCTCTCAGTCGAGGCAATACCCTAACAAACCTTTCAAGTACACTTCAAACACTGCTACAGACAAGTCCGCTCAAACACACTCCCTAATCTTACATAATACACTGCTTACAAGGCTTTAGTATACATTTGACAAAATGCCTTACTGTGAGTTGAACGACATCCTAATCAGTGTGCTTAGTTTTCTCAGTATAGCTTCCAAAGTTTATGTGGATATAATAATGGCTCATTTTGCTGACAATTAGCTTGTTTTCACTTGGATGAATGGTCCAAAGAAAAGCAAAGATCCTTGATGATGGGTCCTATGCTTGTCTTCCGCTGACTTAAACCTTCTAATTGAAGGCATGAAGCTCTCAAATAAATGTAAGCACACAAATCTAATTAATGCCAATAATCTAGTGAGCCTTAATTCACATTTAGTATCACATTTAGCCTTTTCCTCATTAGTAAAGACCACCTCAACTAAAAAACATTGAAAAGGTTGACTAATGGGCCACAGACTTTAGCACCATGTTAATATAGCAGGCCCATAATGATTGTGCTCTCATTTCAGACCATATTCACAATGTTCTGCTTGTCTTAGGTTTTATGTACGTGATCAAATAGAGTTCAGTGATCTTCTACAGTTTATCACACCATAAAGTTCTAGGATAGGATTTTTAAATCTCTTTGACAGGTAGTGAGTTGGGAATTGTGCCATAGGCTTTTAAACTTTATGAACCTAATGCAGATATTTATGTTTTACATTGATTATTGTTAACTCTGTTCTCTGTCTTACTCACAGGAGAAGGAGATAATGAAGGAGATCATGGAAAATGGGCCTGTGCAAGGTATGGGATGTATATGAGAATGATAAGGTCATAGCGGTCATTTGGTATTACATTCGGTATCTCGGCTGTCTGTGTGTGTATTTGTGCGCATGACATTGTGTAATAATGTTGTATGAGTCTGTGCCAGTCTTTTGTTGCATTGTTCCACACACAAGGAAACTTTGACCATGGGCTGTTTTTTTTACCCTAAGTTCTATTCAGCCCCTGGCTGAATATCAAGAGTGAGGTGAAAAACATTTGATACTGAGGAGTGAGTGTACTAGGGTTACAGTATTTATAAAGCTGCTATGTACAGTACAGTACTGTGCAAATGTCAGAGACCACACTTCATTTATTTCTAGCCAATTTCTAGTCAAAATGGCCATTAAGTACTAAGCTATTCTTATTTCAGGAGACATTTCTGAGAAGATTAGATGCAAGATAATACATAATGCATAAGGAAGGGGAATGTCAAAGAAAATAATTGGACAAATAAAGTGTTTTCAAAGCTGGCCCCATCAGATAAACTTTATTAATATCATCTTTAAGAGATCAAATCAAACTCCATTCTTTTTCAAATCTGAAAAAATGCACAGGTGTTTCTGTCCACCCTTCCACTGTGAGAAGATAATTCAATGCTGTGGGTCTGCAAGGATGTGTAGCTGTCAAAAAGCTGTTACTAAGAAAAACAACTAGACAAAAAAGAAGAACATTTTCCAACCAAACAAAGAAGCTGCTGCTGTCCGTAAAACAATTGACTGACCACACCAGAGTCCAGATCTCAACATCATTGAATGTGTTTAGGACAACTTAGATTATGAGAGGCAAAAAATCCAATCTCATTAACATTGGAGGTGTGGAAAAATATCCCTGCTGACTTCTTTAAACCAAAGTCACGTTTCCTGAAAAGAATAGAGAATAGAAGTCAAGTGGTCTGTATTGTTATTCCTCAGATATATGACAGTGTTAAATGAGTGTAGAATATACAATAAATACACCAGACTAAATATATAGAACAATAAAAATATGAGAAAATACATGAACAACAAATGTACAAGACAAAAAATACAGGACGCTAACTAGACAGGGCAGCAAAACAATACATGAATAGGGGTCCCACTGAATCATTGACAGATTAAGATTTAAAGAATTTAAACCAGTGCACAGTGATGGATAAAGGGGTGTGAGATCAGTCTACATCAGTGCATTCAATAACCTGAGTGCATCGGGGAAGAAGCCGAGTCTGGTGGTGATGGAATGGATACTCCAGTATCCTCTGCCAGATGGCAGGATAGTGAAGAGTCCATGAGAGGGGTGGGATGGATCATCCACAATGAAGGTGCCTTGTTAACGCAGCACTTCTGGTAGGAGGCATCAATGATGTAAAAAGACACCCCGATGATCTCCTCAGCTGTCTTCACAATCCACTGTAGGGTCCTGTGATCAGGACACTTTTTACAGTCCTCCTGTAGAGTGTGGTGAGGATGGAAAGGGGCGCTGTAATGAACACAAGCTGAATACTGAACAGTGTGATATCATATTTAGTTGTTGAAGCTTTTCTGTTAAATATATGGCCTTTTTGACTAGAAATGTAATATAGGGTGGTCTCTGACTTTTGCACAGTCCAAATAGAGGTTTCCTTTTCAAACCTGGAAGGTGCACATAGTGTTCAAAGAGAGCAGTTTCCTGAAAGCTCTCCTAACCAGCTTTACTTTGAACAATGGTTGCAGTTCCACTGAGCTCAACAATCAACAATTACAGTAGCAAAGCTGAAAACCTCTAAGAGTGGTTGGTCTGTTACCACCTTAATCTCACTTTGATCAGACGAGGGACAGAGATGCTTGGGTGGGCTTGCTGGATGTTATATAATCACACTTTAAAAGCACCCATAGTATTTAGTGCTGTGCAGTTCACAATGATACATTACATCCAGCTTTATTGTAAATGTTGAACAAGTCAGAGAGATCAAAATGCTATATTTTTAAGGATATATCTAAGATTAAACACAACATGCCTTTGTGAGCAAAAACCCTGGAGTCTCAATGGTCAGCTGTAGGTGGATTACTGACATTTTAACAACACACTGCTAGAACACTATGAATAACCTTTCAAAGGGCTATTCTTAAAGAGCAAACAAGGATGTGGCCAAACTGTATGTAATGGGTGTGCCTGCTGGTTTGTCTTCCTTCTTTAGCCATCCTGGATGTCCATGAGGATTTCTTTACATACAAGAGTGGAATCTATCGGCACACAAACGTCAACTTCCACAAATCGCCACAGTACCGCAAGCATGGAACACACTCTGTGAGGATCACAGGGTAAGAGCTGCTCTTTCACACAGCATCAAGCAGCAGCATAACCTTTCCCCTCCTGCAGTGGAAGTGGGCAAGAGGATGTAAGTGGACAAACAAGGGTCTCATGAGCTTCATCAGGATTAGATCAAAGTATATATTTTCATATTTAGGTGCTAGTGTGTCCTCACTTTAAAAGAAATACCCAGTTGATAGAACAGATTAGCACAAAGAGTAAGGAATCTATATTATGTATAGTTATTAGGTCTGGGCAATAAAACTATAACAAACACTGACAAAGAACATTTTTTTGATGAAATGACAATGATTATCAATCCATAAATAATGTACAAAGGCCAAAACAATTGAGCAACTGCTGCCTCTGTACACTAGAAGACTGTGAAGAAGTATAGTATATATACTATTCATTTGTAACAATACAAGCCACTCAGGTAACTGGGCAGTTAGGGAGCTATTTACTTCCCATGTTAAAGGGCCCATATCAACTTTGAAAACATAGCATTCACTTTCGAATCTATATATAAAATCCAAGCTGCAACAACAGCCTGTTTTGATTATTTTTCACTTTTTTGTGATGTCATCAACACGTTTACATATAGCCATCTATTTAGCCTACAGCAGTTTAGCCCTTCCTCTTTACTCCTGAAGTTATAAGGAGTGTTTCCTTATAGACTGCTTTTTTGACAAAGACATAATACAAGGCAGTCAGAGCAGAGGTCATTTACATTTATCAGGCTTAAAAGCACAGTAAAGAAAACAGCCTGTTAAATTCTAAGAGATAAAGAACAACACAAATTTCATAAGGGACAAAATAAAATACTGTAAAAATGTAGGATATGGGCCCTTGAATTCTGTAGAGTAAAATACTTATACTGTACTTTCTCCATTAATGTTCTATGATGAGCGTTTTCTGTTTTACACTGGAAGAAGATACTACACCAAAATACTATACTGACTTAAAATGGACAATTAGGAAATAATTGTATAATTATTCACATTATCAATATATAATTAACAATAATTACTGATATTGAATGATATCAAATGAAAGGCTTTGCAGATTCTGGCCTCTAGTACACCTCTGCCCTACTTCCAGACATGCTCTTTGTTACCATGGCAACCACAAAAATGCAGAAACAACACCTGGATGGCTGACTGTTCAGCTCCACCCTCTCAGCCACGTCCCTGCCCCCTCTACCTCTTTGCACCACCTTCACTCAACACTCTGCCCTTTGCCCGCCTCACCGGGCTTCGTCATCCAGCCAAACAGTCTCATCTGAGACTCAGTAAAGGATACATGCGCAGCAGTCATCTGGTCAGTTACGGAACCAGCCTTAGACTAAATGAAGTTCAAGTTTAAAGTTTATTTGTCATTTACACAACATTTCAGGACATTCATGCATTGAAATGCTTGTGAGGCACAAATCACTCTACAGCAGGGTAGCATTATATGCATATGTTTAGACTTCAGACCATGGACTGTCTAGAGGACTGGTTATTGCTTTATTCTACCACTTTTACCCAGTTTTAGATAACAAAAACTCAACCAGAAGCTAGCAAGTGTCTAGTCAGTCCACAAGGTCAGCACAAACATCTTTTCAAGACACAAGGTAACCTAGGGATTAAAAGCAGGGGTAAGATTATGGAATGTGAACCATACTACCAAGTGATGGGTAGATATCTGACTTGTATAGACATACATGACAAATAGTGCATAATTTTTTAAAGCTGTGTCACTTTTTCAGCCATCCATGTACGGAATATCCACATGTCATGAAACTAGAACTGTCCCCACGTTCTTTAATGATGCATTAAGCACCGAATTGGAAATGTCTCCAGTTTTCATTTCTGAAATCTGGTCATCTTACTTAATTTGTTATTTTTTCTTTAGCTGGGTCAATATACTCAATCTGTCATAATAATCTTCAATTGCTCGGCTCTCTTCTGAGCTAAGAAATTGATTTGTGGCTTCTGTTCTGGATTAAATCCTGAAATAGTCTGTGGCCAGTGAGTCTGCGATTCTTAATAAACTTTTTTAAACCTTTCATCTCTTCTGGTTTACCAGTTTAAACGGTCCACTTTGACTTACCATTCGTCCACTTTGACTTACCATTTCTCTTCAGCAGAATCCCGACTACCATCTTCAGGGTCATTCCATTACTTTATTAGTTCTATTGAAGGATGTTAGATGAGTCCTCTGAAAGAAAAAGGACCAACACCAGTGTGGACTTGCCCAGAGATCACTGCTACCTGATGCGTTTCCCTTTCAAAATTTAAAAAATGGCAAACGTCTTCCATTATGAAGTTTGCATGGCTAGCTATATAGCGCATTGTGGCAAACCTAGCCTCCTCACTATCCCCTTCTCCCTGTGCACTATGAGGGGCCACTTGTGTAATGTAGATCTGAAGTGTTTCTGAGTAGGGAGTCGAAGTTGATGATGGCATGTTAAAAATAGTACTGAGACAGATCTTATCTCAGAGGTCTTGTGAATGCTCCTGGCCTGGAAGTTTGACCATTTAACACTGAGTTAGACATGCCTTTACCACATCATTTGGAAGTGCAGAGGAGGCTTTGGAGATCTTTCTCCTGCTGTGTTCAGGCGCTCAGTATTATATGAGGGTGCATCAGATATCCTCCTAGAAAAACTTTGTCTGGATTGAAGAATGTTTCATATTTGGAAATATTAGCAGGAAATAACTGGTTATTTTTTCATTTCCTATCTTGAGGATGTGAATATTGCTGAGCACATCTAGAGCGGCAGTAACTTCAGTTGTGTCAAATTTTCATCAGTCAAGTCAAGTGATTTGGCTTGATGGGATGGGTGCTGAGGCTTTGGAAACATTCACCGTTGGTGTCTGTGTTGGTCTGCGTCTGTTATTTTGTGTGTGTGTGTGTGTGTGTGTGTAGGGACTGGTTTGCTGTTGGTGTCTGTGTGTGTGACATGCTTCAGTGGTGATGATGATGGTGAGTGAGTGGATGTCTGAACCCTGGCTTTTCTCCTGCCTGTGTCTGTTTGCTGACACTGCGGTTCTTTCGCAGCTCTGGAGGCTCGGGGGCGATGATGGGGCTATGGATTTGGGGATGGGATGGGATGATGCAACAGTGTTTTCATGAGGAAAATCCCACCACGGTGTATTCCGTTAAGCCAAGAGCCTGGGAAAGTTTATGGAAAGCTCATTGATGTCCAGTGTGGTGGAATGACATTGTCTGACTAGCTGATCCTGACTCCACTGGACGGACAGTGGGCCTAAACTCACAGCAGGTCAGGGTGGACCAGGAGCCGTGGTATGTCTGTCATTGTCCAAGGTCAAGGGCACCAAATAGGGTAAGATAAGTCCATCACTGTGCTCTTACTCCAGTGTCCAGTGTTTTATCTGGCTTTGCCAAGAGTACAACATCTTGACATCTCATACTTTATTTTAGGACGCATTGTTTGTCCAGCTATTTTTATATTTCCATTTCATTAGATCTGAACTCTGCTTGTACTTTGGTAGGGTTGGTGATGTGGTGATAAAGGACAAGCCGGTGCCAGGGTATGGTGACTGACTCGAATTGGCAACCAGATTATTTCCCAGCATTCCACTGTGACAGAAAAGTTCACACGAAATTGTTCCACAGAGGCAAATCGGACAGGCTAAATGTTCTGATCCAGTAATAGAAATAAAGAGAGGGACATTCTGGTCTGATCTTTGGGAACACTCTGGAAGTCAAAGGCAGCAGCCTGCAGTGGGTCATACTTAAGTATTTAAGGAATGGCTGGTGCCTGAGAACAAGGCCTGGTGCTGGAGTGTGACAGAATGTGTCCATGGTTTTGTCAAAGGCCTACCTCAGACTCACCCCTTGAATTATTGAGGTGGGCCTTTGAATTGATGTTTCTTTGGCTTGAACTGCTGTTGTTGATGTACTCAGGAGATGGCAGGAGGCAGGCGTGTGCTGCTTCCTCGTGCATGCATCCTTCCTACTTCACAGGCCAGAGGGAAATGGCATTCGGGGAATTCTTCCTCATCAGAAGAAATACCCAAATCCTGGCTGGAATGTTAGCATAGACAGAAGTGTTTTCAGGATGTTTTTAATTGGTTGAAAGATTTTCTTCCCTTGTGAGAAGAGTTTTAACTTTGTTAGTTTCAGTTTTTGTAAACATGGAGTCAATGCCACTCATACACACATTTACTCATTGAGGTTGCAAACAAACAAATCTGATTGTGAAGTGAGTGCACACAAATTGAAAATTTCGATCATCGATTTCGGTCATCGATTTCATCTTTGGAGTATCTGTATGAAACTTATGTCTAGTAGGAGTATGTATAATATAAACCGGTTTAAAAACCTCAATAAAATGCTGAATTTACAATTAACTATTATTAATGTAATCTATATTACCTATAGCAAATAGTGGATGTACTTATTTTCCATGCACATTGGTATACACAGATGTTGCAACCATTACATTTTATTATTTAATAATGTATAACACTCTGCTTTTGTTTTAATCTAATGAGTGCTGTGGCATCTGATACACTGCAACGATAGAGCATTTAAACATATTGCTTTACACTACAGAATTGCATCATCCTACTGTCTTAAACGTTTTTCACATTTTATTCTTTCTAGTGGTTGTATTTGTAATGATTTGTAATAAATGTTTATACAGTGCACTCGCTCCTTGAAAAACTAAGCTTACAAGCACAGCCAGTGGCTCACACATCACTGAATGCAGTTGTTTTATTGACTGTCTACCCTACTAGAAAAACCAGGATATATTTCATTTTGTATGCTTGTTTGCTGGTCAGCAGCAATGGAAGCTGCTATGCTAGTTATGAGGAAAACCAGCATATGCTGTATTTTGAATGCTGGTATTTGATTTGGATGGTACTTGATTTCACACACTGTGATTCATTTTTTTGTACTTGAATGTCCACTCACGCTTTGTGAAACTTTCATTAGTACCTTGTATCATATTAAAAGTGGTCAAATCTCCACTGTTTTTTTAATGTTTTTTGATGAATAAGGGTCATTGTTCGGCATAGAGTTACATTAAAAACACTTTGCTGAAGGGTTGTGTTCATAAGGCTACAAGACACCTACATAACCCTTTCCTGACAACTGACATAAACCTACCTGAACATTAATAAAGGCACATTCCAAGTCAGTTGTCTTAAAGGTTGCTTTGTCGATTTTCTAACAAAGCCTGGATGTCTGTATAGGTTTATGTCAGTTGAAAAGCTTATGCAGGTGTTGTGTAGCATTATGAACACTGGCCTTCAGTAAAGTGTTAACAAAAAGTTCAAATACACAAACCTTGAACAAGGATTTCCATTAATATAAGAGCCTTATATGTGACTCTTCCGAATCCTAATCATGGAAATAATGTTTTGCTCTGATTTTGCTCAGGTGGGGAGAAGAAAGAGATTACAACGGGAGAACACAGAAGTACTGGGTAAGACATTTTTATGCTATCAATCAGTCTTAATGAGGATGAAATGTAACATTCACAGCAATGTGTAATGTCTGATGACCCTCCACTGCGCTTCTGCAGATTGCTGCCAACTCATGGGGCAAGAACTGGGGTGAGGATGGCTACTTCCGCATTGCGCGAGGAGAAAACGAATGTGAGATCGAGACCTTCGTGATTGGCGTGTGGGGCAGGGTAACCATGGAGGATATGCACAGCCACCATCACCACCATCACGGAAGACGCAAATAGTGACGTGCATTAGAGCCTGTCTCTGATCCTCGCCCCCTCCTCCCTGTGAGAGCCGTGTACACCTCATTGCCAACAAACACAAAATGCTCAGTCAGGACTATGGCAGGAGAGTGGGATGTGGTTTCCATCAAAGCCATCAAATGCAATATCCAGTGATATTCTTGCAATATCTATTCAAATATATTATCATTGTCAGCGCTGTTAAGTGCTCAACACCATTTAAAATTGTAAACACTGGAGTCTGCAGACTCATGCTGTTGCTGTGGCTATGCTGTGTAAAAAGAATCCCTAATTATGCAATAAGCTTTGCATCAGTTTTTTTACCGTGCTAAAGAGAAAACAATGCAAACAGCAAGTCATTTAATTTTTTTACACCAATAGTTAGGCAATGGTTTGTGTTGGTGGAAACCTGTCTCCAAGAGTTCCCTGCTGGCCCTCTGCTGACCACAGGACTCAATTACAAGCCACTCAGGACTCTGTGTTACAAAGATCACTTCTCACAGGTTCTCTTCACTGCAGTGACCACAGTTCACCTCACTTAGTCTGAAATGTCTACTTTTGTTTTTAAGGATGGTTCTACTTTTCATGGTGTTTTTTTTTTACTTTATTTTTATTTTATTATAGGTTATAATGCATTTTAGATCTCCTGCTCAGCAGTTTAGAACAAAGGAATCAGGGGATTACAATGTAATGGTGGCTATCTTACTCCAATGCATTCATCAGTAATATTCTCATATGTAAACAAAATACATTCCAGCATTGAGGCAAAAATATACACTGGAAAGGCAACAGATAAGGGGGTGGATTAGGAGGTTTGGTTTATGATCAATTATTTATTCTGAAATTCCCTAGAACTGTTTTTGCAATAAATATATCTATGATTGTGTACTTTTTTCTGAAAGATTGGTTGCATTAGTTTATTTAGCCCAAGTGCAAACAAAATGCTTTTCACCCACGGAACAGAGATGATTTCTGCATGAGATGTTTGTTTAAACCAAACAAATTATATAGCGTTTCTATGCCAGTGAGAACTGAACAAGGAAATATGTCACTGACATGAATTACTGCTTTTTGTTGAGGAGATGAAATTGTTCTCAATTAGATACGATGGTCAAGTTTTGCAACTAATTCCTGCCCAAGACTTACTATTTTTTGTACTGTAAACAAAAAAGTAGTTTTGTAAGAACTTTATATCAAACACATCAGTGGCACATTATAAGATCAGTAATGCCTTCTATATAAGTATTTGGACAAGTTCTGTTTGATTGTAGGCCCTAACCTTCCCACTGTTGAACACAGCAGTGAATTAAAGTTAGTGAAAGTAATCTAGAGTGGGAGTGTGACCAATCGATTTAAGTCTCACCAGTTCTGAAGTACAGAACTCTCTTATATTAGTCTTAAACTACTTTCTTTATGTAGACTAACCAGACTGTGCATAATGTCACCTTACTTTATTTGTCGTTACTTTTAACATTTTAAGAAAAAAAAAAACATTTTTGATATATTAATGGTGCAAATGCTATTATGGGTGAAAAGAGAACAAGACCACTGAGTATTGGATTTTAGGATTGTAGAAGATGATCTTTTTGTAAAATATGTGTTTTAAAAGATTTTTAGTGATTCTTTTTTTCCTCTTAAGATTACAAGCAAGACTTTGCGACTTACAGCAAACAATCAAACAATCAAACAATCAAACAATTCCATCAAATTATGTGGACATTGCACAAGACACTTTTGCCCAACAGGCTCTGATATGAGTCAATCATATTTACTCACCACAGGTCTTTGATCTTTTGTTCTTTCATTTTTATCCATATATGGGATGAAACGTGTGGTCGGTTGTTACATTAAGCTTGCGTGTCAGCCTTTCACTGTATATCATGCTCAGTAATTTTATCAAAGCCCAGGCGCAGACCGTGGCTCTTCATAGCAGCAGCACGCTTGGATTAGCACGAAGACTAACTGAGGCATTACAATATAGAGCTGTTCAGAGCAAACACAGCTGCTCACTTTCAGCATGACACCATTAATGCTGAGTCACCCCCAATAACTGAGTGCAAATGGTCATATGGCGGCCTTTGGTTTTAACTGACTCACATATCCTGCGGAAACATGTATGTTTGTCGTGTTATGTGCTTGGCTTTTTAAAGTTCCTGTGAAAAGCCTTCCTGTTTAATGTTTTCACACTGCTGTTCAATCTGCACGTTTAAACGGGGAATTCCACCTATTTCAAAAATGACTGCTTACTTAACTGCTTAAGATGTAAACAAAGCCATTCAGAGTATTTTGACGTGAAATGCTCTGTTCCAGTGAAACTTACTAAGCCAGAATTGTTTACAGTGGTGGTGATGGGAACCAGACGTCTGAAGTGTTTAATGCCTCTAAAAGCTTCCTCACAGAAAGCAGTTCAATGCTGACACTGCCTGATGCCTGAGACATTGATTTATGATAGTTTTAAAAAAGATTTTGGCCTAAAACATTTTTTAAAACACATTTGCAGTGGAGAGATACATGCAGGGTGCTCCAAAAGGAAACTTATTTTGTTCAGATTTACCACTATTTTATCATCATTGAGATTACATACAGAAAATCAGAAGGCATCTGATCATTTTTAGTAGTACATAAAAAAGCTATGTATGTGTTGTGGATGTTGTGCCCTCTGGTTCCTATCATAACTACTGTAAAAAATGAAATTCATATGTTTCTGTACAATTAACCATCTCACATCAAACACTCTGAATAACTTTGTTTACATCTCAACCTCTGATTTAAAAAAAACTCTTGGAATTCTCCTTTAGGCACATGTGTAGTTGCCACCCAGATAGCCCTCTGCTACTGTTATTTATTTCTGAGGTGCCACTGCCATTATAAGCTACTACTAATGGACCTAAACTTGACATCAAAGCCGAGCTGTTCTGCAAGTTGGGATGGGCTTATCTATCTTTCACTTAGCTAGAACCCAAGTCATGCAGTGGCCCCTATATGAATAACTGGCCTCTTTCCAGCTTGAAGTGCTTTAAAACGTTCCCATTACATTTTTTAAATCACAGAAAAAGACCTTTGTCAGAAATGACTGTTTATTTAAGACTCAAGTTTGTAAATGTTGCTTTTCTGGTCTTTTGTGCAATGTGTATTATCTTGCTGTCCCTTGTACTGTATGTATGCAATGCAAACCACTGTAGTGTTCACTTGTGTGCTGCAATAAAATCTAAATCCAAACATGGCTCACTCAGATGCAGATATTAGCTTGTGGTTATTTTTTGTATTAAAAAAAGAAACAAATGGACACATGTATTTGAGTAAAGTTTATACACGCGGTAAAACATGCAAACTGTAACTTATGGCATACACAAACACTGCCTTCGTTAGAAATAAGAATGACCCGTACACTAGGAATCCTATACTTGAATGAAAAATACCCTTAATAACCCTTAACAAGTGTATGTGCTCTCTTTATATTATAATGGCAATAAAGTCCAAACGTACTTGCTTTTAAATGTGCTTAATTATCAATAGTAAACAAATTGTGAGATGACAATGCAACATTTTTCCTGCTGTGCCTTCGAGGGGAATTCCACCAATTTTCAAGTCATTCAGAGTGGTTAGATGTGGAATGCTCTGTTCTCCAGAATGTAGGAATCACTCCCAGTGGTGGTGATGGGAACTGAAAACTCTGTTAAAAAGCTCTCTCACTGAAAGTTATTATACAAACTGATTACGAATACGCTACTTGATGTCTGACACAGGTTTTGGCCCAAAATGTATATTTTAAGATCCATCCATAGCAAAGACAGGCATGCAGGCAGAGACAACAAACAAGTAGTTCTTCACTTCTGTACTGAAGTTTTTTTTTTTTTTTGGTATCTGTACTTGAGCATTTCTATCACATAATACTTTTTACCTTTACTCACTACATTTCAAAAGAAAAGACTTTTTACCCGCTACATATTCAAATTAGGCTTGTTCCATGTCATTATCAAAATGTATTTATTTGTTTTATCTCTCTGTTTATGTAGTTTTAAAATCAGGCCATTGCATTAGGGCAGCTAATGAAGAGGCTGGGGGGGAAATTATTGAAATTATTTTTAGAGAAATACTTTCACCTCAAGTACATGTATGAGCATCAACTGTAACACTTGTGTAAAAATTGTCATACTTCAACTTGATTATATATTTTTTTACTAGATTACTATTCATTTTACGTAAGGGACTTGTGTACTTCCACCACTGCTGCATGCAGGGTGTTGCAAAGCAAACAGAACCCAAAGAAATCTTATTTTCTCAGACATATCACTATTTTAGCATCATCAACTTTACATATAAAAACACCAAAGACATGTAGGTTCACTAATTATTTTGGATTGCAAATAAAAAGGCTACATTTGAGCTGTAAACATTATTACCTCAGGCTCCTGGATCACCAGCACTGTAAAGCAGCTACTCTACAGTGACCCACTTCACTCCAAAACACATTCATTTGTCTCAACAACCACATTATGCAGAAAGATATAGATGTAAATGTATAAATATATAGTGTCTCACTCAGCTCTCCACATACGTGGATTAGTTGATTGTGCGTGTATAAACCCTTTACTTACCCAGGGAAGAGCTGTGTGGTTGCTCGGACGGAAAAGCCATTGTAATTAATAAAACTTCACACCCCCAGTCATGCAGCAAATGAATCATGAGCTCCAGGGTGAAGACAATGAACAGAAGTTCAAGACCTCTAGAGTAATGTGTAATAAGCCAAATACAAAACAAAAAAAATCATTAAGTAACTTACCCTACAGTGAAAAACGAATAAATAATAAGTAACCAACAATACTAACCATGCACAACAGGGCTGTGGCGATGTAGGTGTTAACTTTTTTTTTTATTATATATATTGGGCCTGAGCGATATGTGCTGTGAACTAGAAGAATTAAAAGATCATGCTTTTAAAAAGTGCGATGTTGGTATAATGGTTTCCGTAGTTCTATTTGACACAATGTTTGACAAACACAAACATTAAAAAAAAAGAAAAAAGGAAAACTGGCTTGGTTAGCCCACCTTGGATGGATGATTAGCCAGGCTGTTTGAAATAATGAAGTTGCTCAGTCAGACACAATTGTGTATGACGTGACCCAAATATGTCAGTCACAGGAGCGAGGAGAAAAGCTAAAGTTAGGGAGCATCTTATTCAACCTGTCTGTTCCACCTCACCTTAAAGGGACCAGCAGTTCCAGGATAACGATTTGCACCTCTACTCAGTTGTAGATTCTGCAGTTTGCTGGTAGCGATCGAGCCACATTAGAAATTCCGTTCACACTCATTTCATTCAGAATGTAAGAGCCACACCTTATAAATATCAAGTATTTATAACATAAGATCCCATTGTAAATGCACTTATTCTCAGGAATACTCAGTTTGATGAATTTTGAGTTGTAGCATTATTAGTTTACATTTTTTGTTTACTTGTATGTAGATATTGCATTGATTTTTCATATCTCTGAAAAATGACTCACCAGTCATCCCCTCTACAAGCACTGTCGTCTCCTTGAAAAAAGCAAAAACAAAATGTGGAAAAATTAGCATTTGTTTTCTAATTTTGTATCGAAACATTTTGCATTATACTGCAAAAATGACAATACACAGTGTTGTGAAATTTGTGCATCATTACAATAAGAAGGGGACATCAGGTAACAGCGCTGTTCTGCAGATTCACAGGAGAAAAATGAAAGTAAATGCAGCAGCAATAGAAGCTACAAAATCAGGAACTGCACAGGTGAAGTCAGTGAAAAATGGATGGAATAAGAAGAATTAGCTTTAAGAGTTTATACGCGCCACTCCTGTGCACCAGAAATGCAACGATTATAATGAATCACCCATGACTCTGTGACTCTACAGTAACATGAACACTGCAGGCACGTACAATAAGCACAGTAGACTACAGAACGTTCTGTATGTTTAATTTCAAAATAACTGATGGCAAAACTGAAACTATTTACAGCACATATTGCGTAAACACTTAGGGTCTCTGTACAAAGAAATATACATGCAAAAGTATAAAATAACTGAAATAAAAGTTTAAAATGATCGTACATACATTAAAATACAATGGAACTAAAAGATCAAATTAACAGAACATTTAAACGCATCCAGTCCAACATTTATGAAGTAACGGCATCTGTACAACTTTACAATGACAAATAAATTAGAGGACTTGATATGTGACTATACAGATGACTCCACCACGTTCCTTCCTACTGGAAAGAATCTCTGTCCACCACTCACACATTCTATTGAGTTTCAACAATCTGAATGATAGAGAATTGTATAAGGTGATGCTTTCTAAGCATAAGAGTGGAGGAAAAACTGTAGACTACAGACCGATGAATAGCTGCAAAAGAAAAAAATTCAGTGCGAATTTTTGCTCTGTCAAATTGTTGAAAACAGCCAATGCGTCACCAAAAACTATCCAAGGCCTTTGACATAGGATCTACATTTGTATAAAAAACTATCTATATGGTGAGATCTTATATAAATATCATAATTTAAAGGCTTCACATTTATGTCAAGGACATCTTGTCATCGTGAGAAAATGTGAAAAATGGCCAAGACTGAGCAATAAAGTTTTGATTACGATTGGGAAAAGGGCTGCAGGAGCACCCAACTAATGTGCAGAAAAGCAGATGTTAAGTTTGTGAAATGTCAATAACATCCAAGAAGGATTATCTTCAAACTTAAAACAAAAAAGCTATGGTAAACACATGTAAACAATCTCACGGCTTCATAATGTATAACTTAATAGTGAAATATGGAAAAGAAAATAAAAAAGTCTCATAAAGCTTGGCGAGCTTTGGTATACCAATAACGACATTAACAAAAAGTGACACGAACGTATAAGTGCCATGTAGACAATGACCCTGTGGTGGGACAGGGAAATAATACTCAACTAAAGATAAAGTCCAGGTTAAATAAACGCAGTTAACAGCAGAACTTGCAGTACCAAGTACATGCTTGTCTAAATATTTATTACAGCTTCATAAATAGTTGCATAAACTGTTTAAGCTGCAACATTGCACATGATAAGAATCTGGAACATAACATACAATGTGAGTGCATTTACAGTATTCAGTCTTCCTTCGAGCTCTTATGTCCACTGCCACTCAGATGTTTGGCTGCCCTATGGCTATCTTCCCTTGGGGTTCATTTCTCCCATCCTGGGATGCTCTTAATGAACAGATATCATAAAATTAAAAAAAAAAAAAAAGAAAAGAAAATAAGAAAAACTGCAGACACAGACTATGTACAAAGTAAGGCTTATACATCTTTAAATTGCACAACACAATTTGTTCTGGTTAAAGCAAATGTTTAAAAAACATTTCTTTAAGAGGTTCCACTTGCAGCTTTTTTAAAATTGTTATAGCTAAATGTGGCATGATCATTGTTTGACTAAGCAACTTAAGCTAGGCGACCAAACAAGCTTTGATTTCAATTAAAACAATTCCAAAGAATCTGCCCTCACAAATCTGCTTTACAACTCTGAAGCTGAAGCCAAACAGTGAGGTTTAGCAGATTCTAATGTTGGCTTATTTCTTAGCATTATTTTCTTTTGCTTCATTACTATAGTGTTCTCTCAGATATGTACCTGAACATTTTAGATAACATTTGATCTAATTTCTTTTAAGTCACTTGCAGGAAGCTTTCTTTTCCCTCAAATGTTTTGAGTTTGAATACTGTAAAAGCGTAAAAGAACTGCTTGCTCCCTCTGGCTCAGGCAAAAAAAAAAAAAAAGGGGGGGGGTTCTAGACTCATTTGCATCACTTTCTTCACAGAAAAGCTCTGCCAGTGTTGTGCAGATACACTTTTTGCACACAAGTCAGTCCACTGACCATTAAATGAGTGGAACAGTTCATATGTATTCCATTGATTAAATCTCTTAGAAATCTTCATTAAATTTGACCAGTCAGCAGCCAGCAGCAGGAGACTGGAAAAAGACAGTTAATCCACACATGTCGCTTTTATCAGAACTGTGTTCTACATGGCTCTCATTGGCTAAGGTGATCATTTCCACATACTTCGATTGGCTGAGGACTGAACGTGTCCTCTGAATTGCACCTGGCCACTGAAAGAGGATGAGATTATCTTTTTTTTGTAGTTTTCTTATGTGCATGGTTAAATCCTAGGTTGTAGCCTGCTGTGCAGGAAGGGCCTGATGCCTCCCAGGGGCCGCAGGTCGTTCTGGTGTTTGCGCCGGTCGATGAAGGAGATGAGTCTGGAGGTGTCGATGCACTCGGCTGAGCGGCGGCCGCCCCCTGGCCTCAGCCAGGTCTCCTGAAGGCAGGCAGCAGCCGCAGGTCGTTTGGAAGGCTCTGCCCTCAACAGCAGGCACACAAAGTCCCGCGCTGCCTGACTCACACCCTGAAAGTAATCCTCAGGGAAGCTGAAGTCTAGCCGGCAGATGTTCAAACAAGTTTCCTCCACGCTCTCGTCCAGGAAGGGAGAAGCTCCGCTCAGGATGACGTAGGTGACCACCCCAAGGCTCCAGAGGTCAGAGGTTAGAGAGACAGGGTCCCCTAGAACCAGCTCAGGGGCAGCAAATTCTGGGCTACCCAAAAGAGGATGAACGTAGTGGGCGGAGTTTAGCTGTACTGCGTCACCAAAATCTGTCAGCTTCACCATTGGCTGAGAGGAGCTCTGATCCACCAACAGATTTTCAGGCTGTGAAGATATTAAAAAAAAGTTTTTCAAGATTACAAACGTGATGATCACATCAATATATTTAGCACATTCTCTGTAGCACTTACATCTGTACTACCTACACACATACAGTATCTCAAAAAAGTGACATTTCTGCAAATATTTTATTACATCTTTTTATGGAACTGCACTATAGAAATAAAACTTGGATATCACTTAGTCAGTGTACAGCTTGTATAGCTGTATAGATTTACTGTCCTCTGAAAATAACACACAGCCTTTAATGTCTAAATAGCTGGCAACACAAGTGAGCACACCTCACAGTGAACATGTCCCTGGTGTCATGTGACTCATTAGAGTTACAATGTTCCAGGTGTGAATGGGGAGCAGGGCTGTTAAATTTGGTGTTTTGGGTACAATTCTCTCATACTGGCCACTGGATATTCACTGTATACACTTTTCTGCATTTGAAATAAATATTATACAGAAATAAATATTATATTTCTGTTTATTGCTAACAATGGCTTTAGTCCCATTGTTTACGTATTGGCATCTGCAACAGCAAAAAAATATTGAATACTGACAATTCCCATATCAGAGCAATCCTATAAAAATCATAGATGAACGTATCCATCA
Organism: Pygocentrus nattereri; assembly: GCF_015220715.1. Lineage (NCBI taxonomy): Eukaryota > Metazoa > Chordata > Actinopteri > Characiformes > Serrasalmidae > Pygocentrus > Pygocentrus nattereri. The sequence continues at coordinate 9,633,621 of NC_051237.1, forward strand.
GGCTCGGTTTCTTATTTTAAGAGAGACCAGTAGAAGCATTTAAAGTATGGATTATCATTATCAATACCAATATATGTGTAAATTTCAACTAATCATTACCAATTCACATTACAGACAACAATTATAAATGATTATTTCTTGAAATCAAGCAATTGTGACAGCCTACTTGAAATCATGTTTAAGACACTAAATTCACTGTTCACTAATTCTGCTTGATTCTTTATGAAGTGTTGCATTACATTTTGTCTATGAATTGGTCCAACTGACCTTTACATCCAGATGGGCTATTCTGCAGTTATGTAGGTAGTGTAAAGCTTCTAAAATGTCCCGCAGATAAAAGGCCACCTTCTCCTCAGTGAGGTTTCCCCAGCTGACGATGTAGTCCAGCAGACGTCCTTGATCAGCCCTGTCCCACGTACACACAAACACAGACAGGCAGACACACACAGTCAGATACTCAGATACATAATGTCTTTGTGTCAGTGCACAAAGTTTACTCTGTGGGTATAAAGGTATACATGAATGTGTGTGCTCACATCTCCAGGACCAGCGCATAACTACTGGGGGTCTCGAAGGTGTCCTGTAGGCAGACTATATGGGGATGCTGTAGTCTCTTTAAGATGCTGAGTTCCTGAGTGACCTGATCACGTTTCATTAGTTTCTTATTGACCAGTTTGACAGCTGCAGTCCTTTTTGATCCTTTCTGGTCACACCTTTTCACTACAGCAAACCGGCCCCTGACAGAACAAAATACATTTAAGGTGGTTATTAAAACTTCATCTGTCAGGACTTCGTCTTATTACCTAATACAGTAATCCTGATTAGGGTTTCGTTCATACCTGCCCAATTCTGCCACCTCAGTATAGAAAGACTCAAAGTTGTCTTTCCACATGACCCGGATTCCATCACTGGAGGGACCTATAAGAGACCAGATTTAACCTTTGTTGGTTCACTCATATTTAACCAGTATGATGGTTACAGTTACATCCAAGTGTGAAAGGGGTGGGGCGTGGGTTGTACTTACTTAACACTCTGAGACTGGCTGATGTCGTCACACTTCCCACATCATTGGTGGCGATACAAGTATAGACGCCATCATCCTCTGACGCAACACCCACAATGCGAAGTGTGGCCTCTCCAGTCTCACTGTAAGACAAAAATCATTGTTGATTAATCTTGTGTATGCAATACATACTGAAGAGCAGCCACAATGTAGACTCTTACTTAAGACTTTACAGAACAGGGGAGCAGATTTTAGTCCCAGCCCCATCAATCTGATCAAGTTAATCAAGGCCTTCAGTAGTTTTCGAATATGAAGACATTTTTCAACTGGGCATTGCTACAAACCCATGATCACACTTTTCATCATCATCTCCACTGCTAATAGTTAAAACTAAAATTAACTAAAAACTAGACTTAACTTTCAGTACTTTCATTACTTCTCAGTAAATAAAAACAAAATAAAATGTAGAGATGGATATACAGATATTATTTGATGCCAATACAACACATAAAATGTAGAAATTCAGACTAGATCTATCAATAGCATTCAGCATTTCATCTATAAAAAAAAAACGACAGGTTTAAATATCGGTCAAATTTTTTTTTTTAAATATCTGCCGATACCAGTTTCTCTGTGCATTGCTATTACAGAACACTGACTGGTCAGTCACAGAACTGTCAGACAAATGCCATTTAAAAAACACTGAACACCCATTGAAAGCTAAATCAAAGCTTGTTGTTGCTGTTGTCAGAGAGAAATCATGTGACCATCACAAAACCTCTAGAAAACCTTGTGTTCTTACATGGATGGAGCAATAGGAAACTAATTTCGGTACTCGACCCGAGTATGTATAGTTTTGAGTATAGATGAGTAATCGTACTGTATCGCACTCCACTGCCCAGTGGAAAAAAAAAACACCTGTAGAGCCAAACATGGGGTTGTATAATTCTGTTTTAGTGTCTAATGGTATAAAAAGTGACGTCAATACCTGTATGCTATGCTGAAGTGACCATTGTTGGTCAGCATGTTTTCTTCAGGTCCCTTCCAAGTGATGGTGGCTTTAGGGCGGCCACACACCTTACACCTGAGTGTAACACACTCGCCCTTATCACAGGTTACGTCACTCAGCGGAACAAGCATTTCTGGGGGAACTGGAGAAAGATCACACCACACAAAACGAAATTAATTCTACATTTTCAAATGAACATTTCTAAAGAATGAAAAGGGACAAGGTTGAGTAAGAAAACCTACCATCATAGATGTAATTGGGATTTAGAAGCTTCAAAAGAAAACAAAAAGAAGTCACATTAAAAAGGGTGTCCAAAGCATAAAGTAATACTTTCAAATACTTTCAGAGCATAAAGTAATACATTTCAAGGTTTTGCACATTATTAGGATATTTCTTGTGTTTGTATAAAGACAGGACGAGGTGAAATACTATCTTTTCCAATTGAATGTGAGCTATTAGTTCTTAGAGCAGACATCCTACCTTTACAGAAACCTTATTAGCTAAACCATCTCTGGACTTTCTGTATCCGTTTTCCAGCTTGCCCTCCTTCCTCCCTTCCTTCTCCCTCTTCTCTGACTTCTTCCGAATGCGAAGGGATGTGTGCCATGAAGATGATTTCCTGTTGAAAAAGGACCCAATAAGAGAGCTTTGTTCTGTACTCCAGTACTAAATTCCTTCAACAAGGACAGGAATATAAACCATCTTAATTATCAGAGGCTCTTTCTCTTACTTAATGGTTCCCTCTGCGGAGTCAGGGATGCTGGCAGAGGTGTGGCCCAGCACATAGCCAGGGATCCAGCCCTCAGCGGCGGGGCTCTGGTCAGTGGCGGCGCGAAACACTAGGAACATATTCTGCTGGTTGGAGGCCAGGATCTGAACCACCTCACCCTGACACACATTAATTTCATCCTCTTTCAGTGCCACATAGTCCTGTGTCACGAGCATGGTGGAAATATTACTGCTGCTGCTGCTTTCACTCTGTGGGGATCAACACACAAACACAGTCTTAGGTACTGAAAACACAGGTCAGTTGTCTTTACAGTTTACATAATTCAGACTTCCACAGCCATGCACAGACATGGTTAATAATGTATATAGCTCTTTGATTACATCACAGCTGCAGGCTGACCAAGCTAGGCTTTTATTCACAGCTTCTGGCTGACAAACGTTAGGTGCAAACCTGAGAAAACATGCACAGTGAACCAGACACTGACTCCCAAAAGAGAGGAAAAAAGGTGGAAAGATGAGACCAGAGTCCAAGTTAGTCACATAAACTGGACTCCTATCTACAGTGTGCATTTAAATTTAGGCTCAAGTTACAATGAAACCATCTACAAAGACATCCATTAGTTTTTCCATTCATTAAGCAGTTAGAATTATCCTACTGTCTTCCAAAGATGATACAGAAAGGATAAGAAAGAGGCAGTGGTACAGTATGAAGTGAAAGAGTCGTGACAGCTTTCAAAGAGGAAAGACTTCTCTCTCCAGAATCCCACACATAGAGCATCAGAAGTTAGTAAACTGAGTAGCTGCGGAGATATGTTACATTTCGGGAATGCAGAGGTTGGAAATCCCAATCATCGAAGGCAGAAAGCAGACAAATTCCAAGTAGGGGTTAGTAAGTTCAGTAGACAAGAGAAGGACAAAAAGCAACAAGATCTTGAAGTGGAGTAGCTGTAGTAGAGCTTGAGCTGAGCTGCAGGATGCGCTGAAGCCTGTGGATGAAGTAGGGCTCTTACCCCATTACTCTGAGTTGACTGGACTGACTGCTCGCTGGCGGAGGAGCAGGTACTCATACGGTCAGCATCTTTACTGTGGGTGGAGTGCCTGTGGCTTTGGTTCTGATTCTGACGGCCCAGTGTGTCACACGCATCCCCAGGGAAGGTGAAAGAATCTGGTCGGCTGGCCGGGGAGCCAGGCATGGAGCTCCAGAAGGAGGCGGCAGAGGACGGGGTGATACAGCCCCCGCTTTTCGGCCCTGGGCTGCAGGGTGGGAGACAGTCTTTGAAGGCTGGGGTGGCCATTGGCGTGGCCATTGGTGAGATGGTGCTTGGCCTAGGTTTTACCAATGCCAGGGGAGGTACAGCTGCTCGAGGAATATCTAAGGGAATCGAGCTGTCCCGGTTTTCTTTGGAGGCATTCTCCAAAGGCTCACCACGTTTAGACCGAGGGCTGTCCGATACCTTCACCTTGGCAGAGTCTCGGCCTGTGTCGGGATCTGCAGCGCAAGACAGACCTTGAAATATTTGTACGAACCTGACAGAACCGGAATATTCAAATCGGAGTTCAGACATCATTTTTCACAATTTTGTCAGGCTTGAGTGAGGTTAAAATTTAATTCATGTTTCTCATAACCGTCTCCAACCTTTAAAGGATTTTGGCCTAAAATCACTGCTACATACTGCATTTATTATTCCTGCCCATTTTTATTATGCTTTAAGTTTCAAAGGTGTCCACAATCTAAAGCTTATTATTCAGTAACTACATGTAAAAATGATGCAAAATAATTGAGATATAATTTAGTCACAGGAATGAGGAATGAAAATCTGGACATCACTCATTACACTGCAGCTGAGGTTCATGTGGGCAACTGTGAAAATTAATGCGACTGAAATAAAACAGTGGATTTGAGTTATTACCTTTTGTATGAACTATAGTAGGGTTTAGAAAGAATTCTAGTCGAGTTTAGACAGAATTTAGTTGGGCTACAGTTTTGCATTGAAATCCTGGTACTGTGGGATTGAGCACGCCAGACTGGAGAAGGATGTTCACAGGCTATATTTGGGTTTGGTTTAAAATGTTGGGCCCAATTTAAGCTCTGCTGCAAGCAGCTAAGTGAATAATTAGGCCTACCTGATAATTTGTCAGGGCCGTCGGGGTCGCAGGCTCCGGGGCCCAGGGCAGGAGAGTGGTGGCGGAGAGGTTGAGGGAGGCGGGAGGGTTGAGGGATGCGGGAGGGGCGTGAGCGGGAGCCTGACCCTGCTGGAACTACCCCACCTACTCCAGAAGCTATGCTCTGCCCTCCGCCTTGTCCTCCACTGCCACTAACAGCAGGGCCACCTGGAGCACTCGCGCTGCCCCCTACATGGTTCCTCTGGTACTCAATGGGAGACGTCAGCGCTGCAGGCAGAGAGATAACTGAGTAACAGGTTGTGAGATTTACTCAGCTTTAACATCCACATCTGAAATAAATACCTGCCACTTTCAAGCAGATAAATACCCTGTATTTACAGCAGTAGTTTTAAGCAATAATTAATAGTTTCACTATCAATGCTAATATGAGGGGAAAAAATGCACTTAATTCATCATTTTTATCATACTAGATTATGCTATGGCATAAAACTTTGTATTTTCATTCAAAATTCTTCCAAACAGATTTCAGAAGTAGCAGGTAAACACTGAGTGTCATGCATTTATACAACTAGAGAAAAAAGTTTCATTTCAGATTTTGAATACCAGGTCATTTTAATAGCTTACAACTCTGCACTTACTCCGCAATTCAAAGGAATCTAGACATGCACCCCTTGTACCATTGAGGAAGTTGCGCTGACTCTCCAGGATCTGGCTGATCTGAAGGGTCCAGACCTGCCGGACTCCAGGGTGGGAGGAGTGCAGGATGAAGGCCTCAATGCTGCCATTGGACATTCTGGAGGTCAGGGTAAATTTACAGGGGTCACCGTCTGCACTGTCCTCCAGCCCCAGACAGCTCACCTACACACATACATTGCAAATAATCATCACTACTAACCTAAAACCATAACGACCCAAACTCAATGAGAACTTGTATGTGAAAAGGCACCTTAATACTGTTCTTGTAAAGGAAGCCAGGCATGGAGAAACCTCTTTTCTTATCCAGAGGTTCACTGAAAATAACAATCTGCTCAAAGAGGAAGACTCTTCTCTCCTTCATCCTGCCCAGCAGGCTTCCATCAGAGTCTAACACCATGAAGGTGTCCTGTAAGAGGAGACGACCCTGTGCCACTATCTTCCCCTGAGAGAAAGAAGAAACCAACTTAATTTCACTGTTTGATAGAAAGTGAGAGGTATCATTTGTCTACGCCATCCTATTTTTATTTTGACCAATGACAGGCCGTCTTACATCAAATCCCTGGAGTCGGCCGACATTCATCATGTCGTTACATCGCTTTGGTACAACGCACATGACCTCCACTGCTTTCTGTAAAAATAAATAAATAAATACAATCACTGCACTGAACAATCCACAGAGAACCAAAGATTAATGAAGGCCATAGCATGGCTATGTGATCAACACTCAGTCCATGTACGTACCTCCAAATCCAGTGAGTCCAGTCCAGCTTTTTTGGAGTATTTCAAGAAATCCTGTTATACAGAAAGGAATATTTGATCAGATTGCTTTGTAAACAATGACAAAGCTTTCACGCCCAGTGAGCTGAAGCATACAGTTAGAGACAGTGGGAACAGTGAGAGGAGATCAACAGACCTTGAGCAAAAGCTGGTACTTCATGATTCTCTGCACTGGTTTGATGAGCAGGTCAGTGATCTGCAGCCTGTGACCCAAACGCTGCTTCAGGTCCTAAAAGTGAGAGTCAAAGTGCAAATGTTAGACAATCATCTCAGTTTGGATTCTTGTTACCATGAGTGAGCTAAAAGAAAATAAAACCTTTGTATTTACACAGTCTCAAAGTGCTTTACATGAAAAGATAAGCAACACATAAGGATATAACATTAATTGGTTTCATAGCAGAATTCCAAACTGCTGAAGAAAAAAGGAGAACCAGTGCACTAGGTACATGCCAGCTAGGACAACGTGCCTTTCATTTGCATTAAAAAACACTAGCCAAACTTGCATTTCTAATATTCTTTAAAATACTATTCCAAGACATGCAATAGAAAGATCCTTTACTAACTGGGCCAGTAGGAAGCAATTCTAGGACTTTGCAGCCTGTCTCAAGTTTCATACTATAAAACAAACCCAAAAATGTTTTATTAAGAACATACCTCAAAGTAGGTGTCGATGTACTCTGAGACAATGTGCTCAGATTTGGGCTTGTTTTGGCAGTAAACAATGTACATGTGCAATCTCCGCTCCTGCAGTGAGAAGAAAAATTTAAATGTTGGCTTGGTTGTGCGGCATTTGTGGAGGATGTGTTGGGCATGCAGATGAGGATATGAACTCACATGTTTCACAAACAGAGAGCCCAGACGATCAGGGTCTTCAAGGCACTTCTCCAGCTCTCCCAGAAAGAAACTGAAAGGTCAGTGATTACAGGCTCTTAGAATGCTAGCCATTACAGGAGATCTTACACAAGTATCAGTGTGATTGTGCGGTCTTTATTAATAATAATAGGAAGGGTTACTGACTCTCTGTGCCAGTCATAGATTTGGTGGACGTTGCCAAACACAATCTTGTCTTTTCCTTTCATGTCATCAGGGACCCCATCCTCCTTCATCCTGGTCATATAGCCCTGGAAAACACAAAGTGACTTTACACTGCAATGCGTAGTAGTGAGAAGTTCATCCTCAAATTTCAAAAGCAAGGGTCTCACTCCTGAAAGCCACAGAGCTGCTCTGTCACTCACCTCAACAACCAAACCTAGATCCCTCACATAGTCCCTCTCCGTCTCAACCAGCTCCAGCAGTACATAGCTACAATCAAACAAACAGGAGTAAGTAGAGAGAACATCTCCAGATAAGGGGAAGTGAGTTAAGGCAATGAAGTGGGCACATACTGGCGTCTCTTGAGGAAGCCTGTCTTGCGCTCCTCCATTTCATCAACAGGGGAGGAGGAAGACAGGAGGGAGTTGTCTGAGGGGTTGAAGGAAGGACTGCTGCTGTCCCCTTGCTCCACAGACAGAGAGCTTGGCCGGTCCTCCAGAGCCTGACCAGAGAGAGCATTGTCACAGAGACACACTTTCCAAGCACACATATACTAATGTACAATTTATGCTGAACTAAATTTAGAATTTGGGATTTTAATCTGGTACCAATGAATGCAAAACTTGGCCGAGTCCTTCACAGGAATTGCTGTCCTAGTTGCACTGACCCCATGGTAATAACAAAACTTTTTTGGTAACAGACCCACTGTGCCCAGTATTTTTATTGTTATGCACTGTTGCACCCGTTATGTTTTGCAATCATATACATTCAGGCATTTACATTTGAATATAGACTATCTGTAGTAATTTGAGGAAATTACAAATGCACTTACAAATTACATTACAGTAATTAACTCAAATAGCACTAAGATGCACCCATCGCCCCCAGCAACATAATCCACCAGAAATGCAGAAAGGTCTAAGATCAAGTTATTAAGACAAGATCATAGTCATTAAGTATTATAATTTGTCTACTGGACAACTATGGGTGTACTGACAGAGTACTGCAAACCATCAAGCCATCCTAGATACATACACGCACACTGTGATGACACTTACCATCTTGCTTTTGACCAGCTCTTCGATGGCACTGACTAATTCTGCAGCACTAGGCGTCTCTGAGCTGGAGGGGCGTACTGAAATACGGGATGACGTCTGAGGAGAGCGAGAGTGAGGAGAAGAGGAAAAGAAAACTGGGTCAAGCGTCATCACAGAAAAAAAAACAAAAAAAAAAAACAGACAAATCTGTTGGATGCGACACCCTTTTCATCTGATGCTTTTAAGCTAGTTGTTTTGACATCCGGCCATTATTACCAATTTCTTGAGTTTTAAATTAACTACCAAAAACAACATTTAGGTGCACGGACAAGACACATGTAGAATTACATGTCTTAAACATCACCAATTAGGCAAAATCCTATGACTGTGCATGACTGAAAACAAAAACACTAACGCATAAGTGGCTTTTGTGAAGTTGTCCCTGATTCTGTAGTTGCAGAATACAAATATGTTGTTTTCAGGAGCAAAGCTCCCCTGAGCCTTAACCGATTTAGCAATGAGAATGATACTTTAATGTAGAGGTACTTAATAACTACAAAGAGAAATAATTCAATACTGTGTCCAGGCACATAAAATTGGTTGTAAAAACGCATGCCTTTAAAGGAACATCCCACTGGTTCTTAACAACATTACCATTACGTTCAGCAACGCACTACTGTCAAATATGTAAACAGAGCTTTACATCAGGAAAATATCTGAAGAGAGATAACCAAGAGGAAGATCAAAACATGCAGCTGTCTGTCAGACCAGACACCCAAAAGCTGATTACATGACTATTTTCTGATTTCACTACAGACTTAAGGGATGACAACAGTATGAAGCCAGACATAATTAATATGATGCTGAAAAGCAGTGGTATGTTCCTTTTATTAGTAATCAGCAACAATCCAGCCAGTACATAGAAGTGAAATCCAGCAGAAAATCTCACCCTTGCTGTGCCTTCCAGACTTTCCAATTTGTGTCTGGGAGTGGCCTCTGGTCTGCTTAGCTTTTACATGCCAATTAGACACCAGAGTGGATAATGAAGGGTAAAGCACAGAGGAAGGGGGGAGGGGGGAATGGGGAATGGGGGGGAGGGGTTGTTAGAGGGGTTGGGGGGCGAGAGATGCTCTCTGAGATTCAGAGTCATTAGGCACATGACCCCCTCTGACCCACACAAACCAAACCCGCACACCCCTCTCTGCTTCACAGCACATGTGCCCTCTAGTACTCTGAAGCTACATTCAGACGAGTTAGGACACACTCTGAGGCACCCAGTCAGTTTAACATAAAATTATAATATTACCTCCAACACATATGGAGGAACCAGGATCGATAATGATTAGTCGAAAGTGGATAATATATACATGAAAATAGATGAGAAGAAGAACACAAAACAAATCAAAATATGAAAACTAAAGAAAAAAAACCCACAAAAAAACAAAACTAAAAAGAAAAAAAAATAAATAAAGATGGGGGTACTTTTGAACTTAGGTAAGCTCAAGTTTAAATCAACAAGATTTAAACTAAAAGAGGAGATCAGGTCTAGATGTAAATGAACTACAGTCAAAGAAAACCAGAAAAGTAAACCTGCCTGTAAAGTACACAGGAGGCAGAGGATATTTTCTACAAGCGGGGCATCTCGATTTACATCTCTACTGTCCAATCAAAGCAAGATCAAAATTAAAACGCAAATAAAAGTAAATGAAAGGGGATTTTACACCTTGTGACTAAGCTGGAATGACAACAGAAAGAGAAGTGAGATGAAGGGAGGGAGGCCAGAAAGGGAAGGAGTCAAATGGAGAGGTATGGGAACTGAGATAAAACAAAGACAGGACACAAATCAACATAATGCTATGGCAAACAATACAGCCGAGAACAAAACAAAAGAGAAAAACAAATTAGTGTCAGAACGTTATCCTGTGGTAGGGGTGACCCCAGTTAAACCCGGTACATTTCACTCAATCTGCATCTGAAAACAACAGAAATGAGAGGCTCAAACTGACTAAAAGTCTCTCAAAGTTTCACCTGAAATCTGACACTAAATTACTCAAAATGTACTGTGTGCTAGGAAATATGGATAATCTTACTCATTATTTAATTAGTGGGGGGAATCCAGCCGAAACTTAACAAGAACTAAACAAAATTCCCCCGCGTGTACTGCAACTTAAAGAATGGAAAAAGCCTGAAAAACACAACTGGTTTTGTAAGAACTGCCCTGCCATGCTACTAAGTAAAGGTTCTTTCGGGGCTTTGACTATATTATGAGCTTCTACAGAAAAGGGTTTGTTTTCTAATGAGTGACTTTTCATGTAGTAGATTTGTGCTTATCTGAATGGGTCAACATACGTTTTGCACACTTTCACATATTTTCTCATGTGCACTCATTCTTATGCACACTCTCTCCCTCTCTCTAGTATAGTATAATGTAGACAACAAAGCTGGTCATACCAAGTGTTCACCATGGTCAAAATAAAAAGAAAGCTCACTAAACGGTTTTAAAATTCACATTATACCCTGATCAGGTACAGAAGAGTAATAGTATTTTGAGCTACTAAGCTGGAGGACTGGCACTTTTGCATGCAACTGTACCACAGATGTCATTGTTAAAGCACTTCCTAGCACTAGTTAAGTAAGTAACAGCTACATCTCGAATTACAGATAAATATGAGTTTTTTCTTAGATCATTTTGTGATTAATTTAAACGCTTAGTAACAAGGTACAGCACTATAACACTGACTGTGATAATCCATCTGTAAAAGTGGGTGTAAGCAGGTAGTACCAGCCAAGTCTAGTTGGGTCTGCAGATATGAATCAGGTCAGGTTTCAATTGCATGTTCACACAGATCTCTAATCTATGTGAATATAATCTGGAATAAATGTCTGCATCTCTGTATGATGCTACATCTATATAGCATTCAGACATTTCTATTGTGGGCTACATAAATTCTTTGTATGTGCAAATATAACTAAATCCTCATTAAAGGCTAGGTGGTGGTTTGGCTATTATTTCTCATACAACAGCTGTTAACCCAGCTCTCTTCTGCCATTTCCAGGGCTCACCTTGTCGTCCTGAGGGTCTGGCTGGAGGAGGCTGTGCTGCTGGATGGCCATGGGTGGGGGCAGGGGTACAGAATCAGCCCCTTCTTCACCCTCCTCCTCTCCGCAGCTCTGCATGCCTGAGGAGGAGGACTTGGAGAGTGTTCCGCTGCTTAGACCCTCGTTTCGCACTCTCTAAGGACAGAACATCACACGCTAGAGGTGTAAATCTCAGAATTCACAAAGATTATGGTTCTTTAATGAATGATTCAGGGTAAAACCCTAGGAGAGACATCTTCAGAGAAAGGAACGAAGATGACTGAGTGAGAGCTGACCTCTTCTATGGTCTCGTCCTGTGGTGTGGCAGCACTGTCATCCGAGTCTTTCTGGGAGCCCACATCTGCGCTTTTGCGGACATCGCGACTTTTCTTGTGTTTGTGAGCCAGCTTCTTGACATGCCCGTCTGCCTTGCCACTGCTGAGCCTCCGCACTGGGCTAGTCAGCCATTTGCGCAGAGTGTTGCCTGGTCGCTTGGGTCCAGGTGAGCTTTGAGAGCCCATTACATGACCAGGCTGCAGGGTGGCAGATGAGCCAGGGAGGATGGCATCATTACTGCATACAGACAGAGTATCTGAGAGAGAGAGAGAGAGAGAGAGCGAGAGAGAGAGAGAGAGAGAGCGAGAGAGAGAGAGAGAGAGAGAGAGAGAGAGAGAGAGAGAGAGAGAGAGAGAGAGAGAGAGAGAGAGAGAGAGAGAGAGAGCGCGAGAGAGAGTCTAGTTTAGCTTATTTTTTTACTGTAACATGACACTTGCTAGTTAAAAGCAGAGCCCTTCCTAAAAGGGATAGTGCCTAAACACATCAAAACGACTAGTTGCGATGAGTTATTGATCTTCAGGATGCTATTATTTCTTAGCCACAGGAGATTGAAAAAATTGCTGCAGCTTCAGATTGCAAAACAGAACAAACACAAAAATGGGTATCCCCAAATAAAGACACTGTCTTTGTCTTTCTTTCACTGTGTTTTCTCCAGAAAAAAACTCAATGGGGACTTTCCCTTATATAGTAAAAGGCTGAGAAATCACACTGCACACCCAACAAAGCATTTCTGACAAAAAAAAGCACCATGATATTTTCATGATACAGGTTGAAGGTATATTCAATAAAATAATTATGCTGCTGTGCTTCTCATTCTGATAAAAGCAGCAAACGCTTGCAATTGCTGTCTTGGTACACTAGGTGGCAACATGTACCTTTGTTCAATGAGGAGGGAGAAGTAGTCTGGTCACTCAATCATAACAGCATAACCCTGAGTAACTAGCTAGCCAGTGTAAACAAAAAGTGAGTCTTAGGAAAATGTCTCATGAGAATGACATGGCTAAAATGACACAGCTCAGAGAGCAGAATCCATTTTCTGGTCCAGGATTTTGTAATTAGTTTTACTTTAACTGACTGTTGATGTAACTGACTGACCTCTTCATGGCATACCAGTGACTACAAAACTCAGTACCAGAAACTGGATTTAAGGTCCAGTTCTGAAGACCTCTGCTCTAGAGTGTGGATGTGGTTCCGTGTTCTTAAAATCAGACGTAATGCAGAAGAACCACAATAAACTAAAAGAATTACACAAAGGATGCAATAACTACCAATAATTAGTGACATTCATTGATCAACATACTGTGCTAAGACAGAGAAAAGCAGAACATTATTACTTTAACATCATGTAAAAGCCCAGAGGAATATTATGAACAGACAGCTTAAGGGTGGCTTTCTGTTTCTCTGAGTTTTCCTCACCTTTGTGGTTGAAAATGCCCTCCATTTCCATGCTGCTGCGGGAGTGAGCAATGCAGAGCATGGCACAGGGCACCAGGCCCTCCTGAGCGGGTGAGCGGTCAGTGGTGCGCACCAGGCACCAGTCGGGCTTATCGTGGAGCCGCTCCAGCACCTCCACTGTCTGCCCTCTGCGCACAGTCAGCTCGTTACTGTTTCCACCCATGAAGTCATGGATGACCACAGTCAGCTCGCAACCTCCTGACAGCTGAGGTACAGACAGAGAATAGGAAAACTCATTAGGTTCAATGGTTGCCCTGGAAAGTGGATATGAAATTGGATGAGACAGCAGTAGCTTTGGGGTGAAAAGGATGATATCTGACCTTGTCGCTGTCCAGTGTATTCTGAGAAGTACGGGAGGCCAGAGAGATGGTGTCTGGCTGACTGCTGCCGTCACCCTGGCTGTCCAGGTCCTCTCCGTCTCTGCAAACAAAAAAAAAAAAAAACAAGACAGCACGTGAAAACCCACAATCATACTGAACCAAAAGGAGCTGAACACTATAACATTTAGCTTACACAAAACAACAGAGCTGAAGCACAGATTAAGACAGTGGTGTTACCCCAACTGTAGTTGATCAGCCAACATATATTTGGTATCTGAAGTTTGTTCATTTCTGAAGATAATGTAACTAATGAAAGCTTACCCAATTAACATTATGTAACCTACATGCTTACAAAGTAATATTAAAGACTTTGTGGTCTCTGGCACTGTATCACATAATGTCAATAACAATGGAGAAAAGAATGTAGCATAACAGAAAACAATACAGCAGGAATCAGAACAACAGTAGCTATCACCTTAAACCTAAATTTTGCTCATACTTCTGTCCATTTTTACAGATAACCTTGGATACAAACCATGTTTTGGATGATCAACTACTTTAAGACAAAGTGCAAAATGTTTAAATAAGATTTTGTCAAAATAAAAGACACTATTTGTATAAGAAAAGAAAGACTGCACTTGCTATGGACACCTAAACATAGAATCAGACATACTATAGTAAGAGAGGTTTCACTGGCCTGGGATTGTACCTGCGGCCCTTGTGTTTGGTTGTGGAGGGCTTGGGGATGTGGATAGGCTCCTTCAGTGCCCCCTTCAGGTGAACTGTGCGCTCCTGGATCACCTCACGTATGTGTTTGATCCAGTCTTGCTTGTTCTCAATACTGGAGGCCTGTGTGTTTGAGGATAGGAGGTTGAGGCAGAAAGAGAAAGGTGGAGAGAAAAAGAGAAACAGAGAGCAGAGAGAGCAAGCAGAGAGAGCAGAGAGAGAGCGAGAGAGAGCGAGAGCGAGAGAGCGAGAGAGCGAGAGAGCGAGAGAGAGCGAGAGCGAGAGAGAGAGCGAGAGAGAGAGAGAGCGAGAGAGAGAGAGCGAGAGAGAGAGAGCGAGAGCGAGAGAGAGAGAGAGAGAGAGAGAGAGAGAGCGAGAGAGAGAGAGCGAGAGAGAGAGAGCGAGAGCGAGAGCGAGAGCGAGAGAGAGCGCGAGAGCGAGAGAGCGAGAGAGAGAGAGAGAGAGAGAGAGAGAGAGAGAGAGAGAGAGAGAGAGAGAGAGCGCGAGAGAGAGCGAGAGAGAGAGCGAGAGAGAGGGGTAAAAAGTGTACAAAGTTGAGGAAAGCCTTTCTCTTCATTTCTGTGTCGATTGTAATGCAAAGTTTAACTGTCAGTGCTGAACTATACTCACCATAGCTCCATGTTTGCATCCCTGACTTAGCTTAATTTGAAATATAGAAGAAAATTTCACTACTTTTTAAATGTACATTACATCAGATGTGACAAAGTGGCTTTGAAGACACATGGAACACCGAAAGGTTTTATGCCAATTTCTGTCGTGCACTACGAATGTCTACTGACATTCAGAATGCTCTGCAACTGATCAAATTAAAAATTTGAGGTGAGAAATGGCAAAGAAGACAATAGTCACATTAAAATATGTGCCAAAAAGTCTAATATTCATCACCAGTGCAGGATTTCTTTGCTTCATCAAGATCGCTTTTTAAACTTTAATTTCACTTTGAGTTTACAAGTAAATATGAGGTGGTTCACACCAACTGACAGTAGAAAGACAAGATGCAAGATGTGCTTGATATTCACAAACCTGTGTCATCATGTAAAACGTATTATGCAAAAGGCAAAATTTCATTCAGCATTCCAGTTGACAGTCAAAAAAAGAGCATGCGGTTAACTGGAAAAAGACCAGGGCTGCAGCAAATAGTTCTGTAATCTGTTTGTTACATTTCATTCTATAAAAATATTCTCTCTCTCTCTCTCCTGTGAGTTTTTCTTTTTTCTGTTCTGTGTGTTATCTGACTGTGTTCTCTGTTTTCTGAGTGTGTGTGTGTAAAATACTGTGCAACCTTTAAGAACAAGTTGTTCAATTTTCAGCATCAGGAAAAAAAAAAGAAATTCATTTATTATAAAATTGCATAGAAGCTTAAAGTAAACTCTCAGTATTTAGTGTGTTCACCCTTTGCCTTTGTTATAGCTTCCATTGTTTGAGGGAATCTTTCTTTCAGTTTTAAAGAAATCTACAGTGATACGTTTCTCCACCTCCAAAGTTCAGTTGCAGAAGTTGGTTGCATTTTCTGCTGCATTTTGACAGGAGATGAAATAAATTAAGGGCGGTGTAATTTTAACACAGTATAGGATATTTTATATAGCATACCCCTATACCACTGCTAGTGGTATATGTGTTTTAACTGTAAACCTTTTAGATAGAACAGCTGTTGCAACTGAAACGTCATCATATCATAGATTGCCCTACTAGAATGGAGCAGTTCTATCTACAATCTACTGGGTGTGCAACTGATAAGGTAAATGACATCAACTAATTGCTGCAGCCCTATGAACAAAAACAATTTACAATACACAGCCAGCAGTGTTAGGTAGCTCCTAATAAAAATAGTTATAAGTTTATAATAGCAACTGTCTTGCATAAACACAGTAAAGCAACATGCTTTGTCAACTTTGGAATGAACCCTTTTTCTCAGAATACCAGGTAGAACTGAGCATGAGCACGTAATCATAAAAACTCTTGTGCAGAAAACTTTTGATTTCAATGTTTTCAGTAGCACTTCTTCTTATAGCCATAAAGGACTTGATTTGTAATCTCTCTATGTGGACTGTGCAAAGTGGGTTTAAAGAAAAGAGGAAATATTTTTCAGTATGCTGTAGGAGGCTCAGATCTAAGGGCAAGTCAAACAAGTTGGCGTAAGCATGCTATCCCACCAGGATTAGTTAATATTCAGGGATAGAAGCATTTACATAACAGCCTTCATAGCGTACATCTGCAGAGAAGGGTTAAAAATAGCCCAGAGAGCTGCCTGACACACCAAACAGAAAGTGCGATAGAGTTGAAAAGGTGAGAAAGAGACCAGCTAGCCCTGAACACAAAGCTAGACAACCACCTCGAAACTCCACACCAGAGCCATGCCATCAAGCACGAAAATAGAGCAAGGGACAACCATAGAGACAGCAGAAAAGAAAGTGAGGTAAAGAATAAAGCGATAGAGAAAGAAGAGCATAAATGAGAGTGAAAAAAAGAGATTACCTTAAGGACAATCTTGTTGTCTGAGGTCGGAGTTCGTCCTACCCACAGGGCAAATTTACACGGGTCTCCCTCCACGTGTTCAGTAACACCCAACTCTGAGGTCTACACAAACAAAACACATGGTAAAGTAAGCAGTGTGCAGTAGTGAACAGTAGTTCACTGCTCAAATCTTAAGTCTCGCTATTCATTATTAACTGTACAATAGACATGTTTTAAGCTGGTCTATGATGCTGCTTTGTTTAGAGTATTCATGGAGCACTTACAAACAGCTTGCTCTTGTAGATGTACTTGCTCCTGCCGTTGGAGTCTTTCACTTCTTTGCTGAAAACAAGCGACATCTCAAACAGGAAGAGGTGCCTCTCTCTGCCTTTTCTAATGAGAGTCTTTGGGTCCCACACCTGGAAGGACTCCTGAAGGATCAGCTCTCCCTGAGACTCAATGTTCTCATCAAAACCTGAGAAAATACACAAGATTTCAACAACATTCAGGTACAAGTGGATCGAATCCAATGTATTGCAGAAATCTGAAACGACCTGTATGCACAAAACAACAACTATCAACCCATGAGGCTCAACCAAGAAGCACAGCTATCCATCAGCCTGTCCTTAAGATTTACAGATTTACAACCACACTGAACACAATTTAATGAAAAGAGTAAAAGGTTCTTGTAATTGTGGAAGCTGAACAGAGAAAGTAAGCTCTGTTTCTTTAGTCTACCTTCTGTAGAAAAAGAATGCAACAGAGGTGCAAACTCTGTGCCAAATTGTGATACGTACTGGATAAGTACTTGATCTGCACAAAAGGTGTTTTGACTCTTATTTAGTTTTTTAAAATCTCCTTGAAGTAAGCATGATTTTGAAAAGCTGTTAGACGGATTCATCTTGTTAGAAAGCGCCGCATTTATTTGCTTCCACTGCCCATACCTGTCTCCTTTATCCACCAAAAAGGAAGATGCAAAGTACACAATGTTTTAATTGATTAGAAACCAACGGATTGTTATTTTTGGATTGCTTTGAACAGAGACAGTATTATCGGTGACAGGTTAACTATGGTAAGATGGATAGTTCATCTATGATAAATTTATTCATTTGTCATTAGCACAAACTGATTCCACCTGGCACTTGCCTTGGAAGGAATGTAGCCTACATGCTTGTACTCAGCTGTAAAAATGATTAGGCAACATGAAAAAATGTATCTTGCCATTATACAGCCTACTTCATTTAATGTGTCTCATTAAATAATGTGGTAACACTGAAAGGTAGACAGCAGTGAAAACCGGGATGCAACAATACGCATCATATTGCATCAAACTGCATCAAACTGCATCAAACTGCCTCAGTGTCTTGTAATATATAACTGTTACATGACTACCATGCATGTTATTAGACTAACATGTGTGTTAGTTTGTGACTAACATTAGATTGTGGCTAGCATGACACATTGGGATACTATAAAGCACACTGTTTCAAATATTGACCTTGTGTAAAGTTTAATGCAAAATGTAAACATTAACATAAGCACACATTTTCAGCCACTCCATATTTGTTTTATCAAAACACTTATTGAACCTAATTCTCAATTTTGTACATTGTTACACACCCATAGGAAAATCATTAATGTAGTCATAATACAGAGGAAAATGTACCAGAACAAAATAACATTAGAACTGCATTTTAAAATAAAGGTTTCACTCAAAAACTCAAAGTTTTGCTCCTGTTTTCGGTTCTGGAAAATATACTGTGTCCAGTTTGTATCTATTCTTTTTACCATTTCTAATTTCAGTTTTGCATGCAAACCTATGTGTCTGCACTCACCTTCCAGCATGCTAAGGTGCATGGCATCATTGGCTTTCTTAGGTACACTGAGCATGACCTCCAAGCCATCTTTGATTTCTCCTTTGCCCTCCTCACAACACGTCAGGAGTTCCTATAAACACAAAGCAATCATCAGCACTGTACCATATAACACTGCTGTGATCTTTACTGTGAGATAGAGTTAAGTCAATGCTGCTGTGCAGGCCAGCAGACAAGAGTGGAGTAAGTAATGTGCTTACCTTGAGGAGCAGCTGATATTTGGTTATTCTCTGCACTGGTTTGATAAGATAAGAAGAGATGGAATTTGCCAGGCGATGCCTCTGCTGGATCTCCTGTGAGGTCACAAAATTATAGTCATGTTAATTGCAAATAAATAAACTGGCAAAAAAAAAACCACACAAAAACAAAACGGAAATTATGACAAAAACTTGTTTTTACATCAAAGTAGGATCCAGCATGCTCAAGTATGAGTTGAGTGGAGTCTGGTTTGTTTTTGCAGTAGTTCACATACATCTGGAACTTGTCAGCCTGCAAACAAAGAAATATAAATAGTTTACTGACTGCTAAAATATGAAAACAGAAAAATGTACTTGTATAACAACATAAGGGTTTCCACAAACTTACCCAGGTAACGAAACAATGGCCCACATCCTCTGGAAGTTGCTCATACTTCTCCAGCTCTTTCAGAAAGATACTGTAAAAGTGAAAGAAAGAACTGTAAATGCAAACACCTATTCACAGTTCATCACAGATGTTTCCTGATATTCGTGGACACATTTCAGTGAAGAGACGTGACAAAACGTATAAACCAAAATCTTGAGATAAAAACCAGATAGTCAAAACTGAAAACGCACTTGTGGTGGAATTCATAGAGGTCCTGCATGTTGCCAAAAATGATGTGCTCTTTGTTGACAATCCCTGGAGGGATCTCCTCCACACCACTGGTCATCTCCCATAGATATGTCTGAACAGCAACACAGAGGAGAGCATTTTATTTCAAAATGACTAAAGCTAAATCTGGTACCAGATACATCAGAGGTAACATCTCACTGAGTGACAGATGATAAAAAATGGCATACAACAAAAACAAATATTGTTAATACTTACATCCATACATTCTCTCAAGTCTCTCACGTAGGCCTTCTCTGTCTGAATCAGCTCAGCCATGATGAAGCTTGGAAGAAAAGTGAAGGAATGATTACACAGACCTAAAATGTATTGCCTCTGATTCTGATAATCTTGGCTGATCGAATTAAAAACAGATGTAAATGTGGGGTGGTATTACTGAGTAAGCTATGCTGTGGAGTGTTAACATGTATGAAGCTACACAGTTAGTGATGCGTAGGACTTGACATACTCCTTTCTGCGAGCAGACTTGCGCTTCTCCTCATTCAGCTCATGGGCAGCATCCCTTAGTTTGACCTCTGAGCCTGGGGCGCTGGCAGGGATAATGTCCAGTTGTAGTTCCTTACTCTAGAAAAGAGAAAATTAAAGTCAGAATCATTTTTTTAAAAACTATAACACTATTAACTATAACTGCATAATGCCAGCAACAACTGTTTAAATATTTTCCTTGAAATATTTTCTTTTACTGTTATTTTGTATGAAAAGGGCCGGTGAGGACCTTCTCCTGCTGCAATGTGATTTGATTGGAAAGCATTCTGAAGAGCTTAGCCAGGACCGAACCCTCCATTATGGCTCTGGAGGGTTACAGTCCTGCACTGTTTGGTGACTGCCCTGGTCTAACACATAAACTAAACCTGGTAATTAACTGATAAGATGAATAAGGTGCCTTTGAGCAGGGAAGCACTAAACTCTACCTGGCTCTGACCCCCCAGTACCAGAACTCAGTACTCCTGGCACACAGACTCAGTATAAGAGCAAAGGAGATTCTTCTAGATCACAGACACATACCGCTTTGTTGGAGTCAGAAGAGATGCCTAGAGCTTTCTCCAGCGAGGTACGATACTTGTCCATGCGCAGGGAGAAGTCTCGGTAACGCTTGTCCACGGCAGTCACCCACTTTTTGATTTCAGCAGCGTGAGCATGACCCTTATCACAGAAGCCATCGGCCAGCTGGATCAGCAGTTTCACCCTCTCTTTGGTTTGCTGTGGAAGGAGGGATGGACAGTCAACAGGGTGTAAGTAAAATAGCTTGCCAAGCCATTCATTTACTCATTTGTGATATAGAACTAAACATTCATTTAAAACCCTTGATTTCAAAGGATGAGTAGGTGTCTATGAATTTGTGACCAGTGGATTTGCTATCAGCAGGTACTTTATTAAAGGCTTGATTAAGTATTAGGTATATGTGTAGTGTAACACACACACACACACACACACACACACACACACACACACACACACACACACACACACACAGGAGGAAACAAATTACCTTGGCTGTGATATGGAAGTCCTCATGCTCCTTCAACAGCTCTTGGGTATGGTGGATACTGGAGCCTGTGGACGTGTGTGTGGATAGATAGAACTCGCCAGTGTCGTGAATCCACTCAAGAGCCTAGGTATCACATTAATACATGTCTTAACACATGCTCACATCTCACTTAGTTCAGTCACCCAACATACTTATCCCCAAAAGCATCACTGACCATGAAAACTGCACACTGACATTAACTCTCAGTGACATCACACCCATTATGTAAGAAGAAGGTCTTTAAAAGTGATTGTGGTGTAGAAACAGAACTATTTATGAGTTTTCCCAGTATATGAGGCTTCTTAACAAGTGGGGAGAGAGAGCGGAGAGAGACATGGCAGGAACAGATGAGGGAACTGCTTTTGTGTGTGCATTTGTGTGTAAGACAAACCTGTTTGGCACTGCGCTCAAATACCACATACTGCTGGCACTGGTCTAGCCTCCTCTTCCTCATTGTCCAGAAGTGCAGGACACGGTTCTCTCTCTGCAGTAACTCATTTAAGATGTCTACAAAAAACATATACCGATTAACAATCAATGAACAAATAAACAATTCTTCAGGCAATGCTAGCAGAAAAACGTACACTTCATGTGAAGTAAACATGTTCCTACTTGAATAGTCAGGTTTGCCATTCCAATTTTGGGGGAACAATGTCAAAACTGAACTCATAAGGGTTCAGTAAGCAATTGGTTCTGCTATTAAAAATTAAGAGCGCCGTTAAAAAAAAAAAAAAAAAAAGAATAGTGATGTTGGGCAACACTTTTCTAGACAACTACAGCTGTGCTGAAAGCAAACATCCACAAACAAAAAGACAACTATTCTGACAACTATTTCAACTATGCTTTTACATCACTAACGGTAGCTAGTTGTCTGGCTAAGAGACGCATACAGAGTGTTGTAAAAAGAAGAGGTGATGTAACACAGTAATAAACATGTCCCTGTCCCAACTTTTTTAAAACATGCTGCTGGCATTAAAAAAGGGCGTATATTAAAAAAAATTCTCTGTTTTGACATTTGACATGCTGGTGTATTATTTTCCGTTTAATATAGAGTTTACATGATTTGCACATTACTGGATTCTGTTTTTATTTACATTTTGCCCAGCATCCCAACTTTCTGGAAACAGGGTTGGAAAGAAAACTGTTTTTAAGTAGGGTTTGTTTAATATGGTTTTGGGATGGTCATTCACACTCTTATACCTGGCCCAACTGACCAGTACTGTGGTTCATACAAGGAACACTTTTTAATACAGAATTCAGTTGATGCGTGTGTCAGTATCTGATACACTGATGTTACATCCTCGAGTAATGGCCAACTAATGATGTATGGTTATTGGACAAATTCATTTGGAAAAGTTTATATTTGTAATTTACATCCTACGCAGCTCTGAAATACCTAAATATATTTTAGATAAGAACCTAAATGTCACAAAAACACATCGGCCTATTGGCAGGGGAAGAACGTGCACTTGTTACTGTGGGGAGTTTTTGAGTGTGTATATATCAGGTGAAGGTAAAGTGATGGATCCCACCACTGGGACAGTACGTCTAGTTCTGCAGTTCTGAGGCCTGACCTACTTGCTGTTTCCAGATCCGTGAGTCATTACCGCACAGAACAGATCAGGGCCGCATTCACACTACACACTCCAAACTGGGCTAAACTGGGCCTAAGTGGGCCAGCTGTTACAACCACAACTCTTATCAAAAGACCTCTACATTGCAATGACTTGCCTATCCATAAGAAGTCACAATAGAGCCATTTAGCAGAGGCACAAGACAAGCAGTCGAAAAGTAAACAAACCTTCCTCATGGAGGCAGACTAACTGTGTTTAGGCATGCCTCCAGAGACAAAACAGCCAGAGAGATATATTCATTTACAGAGACAAGAAACTGCAAGCTTAAGGGTACGGTGTTGAATATGCAAACTTTTTACTCCAGACAGAGGCCTTTGTCAGCAACTACAACCTACTCATTTTCAAGATTTTCTTCTATTATCTACAGCTTTTATCTATGGTACAATGAACTGAAAGAAAAAAAATGCTGTTGGTCTTTTCTGTTGAAAGATTTTCGAAATTACTTTTTCTACTATTTTCTTCTGATCGATTTGGCGGGACTAAATTTGTTGCAAGTGATGTAGGACCTGCCAGAGTATTGATCAGCGCATTAATCATTATATTGTATTTATTAATAAATATTTCTTTAACACAACACTTTTCATTTATTCCATGGCATATCCTTATTATTAAAATAAAAACTGAAACATCTGAAATCATGTTGACAGGGGCTTTACAGCTAAGGCCTTATGGTAAGCGGTGGTGGTGGGGGTGGCTTAACTCACTTTTGACTTGCTGCTCAGGTGCCTTAACATGACTCAGCATCCCAGGCATGTTGACACTATTCCGGTGCATGTACTTGAGGAACACATCAGCGTTTCGTCTAGCCAAGGTGCATGCCTGAAAGGTGACACATACATACACGTGACTCAGCAAGCAATTACAGTCTATGGAAAATCTGGGAAAATGTAGCCTGTGGGTACATTACCTTGAGGAAGGCTTCTTTCTGCTCCAGGTGCTTGCTGATCATAGGGGTGACATGGTCTGTCTCACAGTTGGGGCCCAGTTTGTCTGCCCCTCCACACCAATCCTCCTCCCGCTTGTACTCCTGCTCCAGACTCTCCAAAACACTACACACCTGTACAACAAACCATTAAAGATCACAGCTACTCTGAAATCATCCCCTCTAACAGTAAACAGCTACTGAAGAGCATCAGGAAGACATTGCACATGACTGCTTTTCCCATGCGCAGCCAATCAAATCTGATTAACTCTTATCTTTCCACATCCTACTACCTCAGGTTTCACTGTAGACTTCACTGCTTTATTATTACTAATCTTTCTTCTTGGCAATTTGTCACTAGAGGTGGCAAGTCTCTTTCGCTGTTCTGATAATATTGAAACTTTGAGCATTATTATCTGCATGAGTATCGTACCACTAACTAAAGCATCTAAAAAACTACTCAAACACACTACTAACCTATAGTGAGAAAGCTATATTTAACAATTTAACATCATACTATGTGAGTGAGGGGTATTCCAGGCTTTATTTATCACAGAATTGGATGAGATTTACTCCCAATATCTGATTCAGTATTTTCGGCTAACATCAGTATCATAACCCATACCTGGTATCTGATTGGTGCCGGCTTTCAGCTACTTGGGTTCCACGATAAATCTTTTTTTTTTTTTGCTAACACATGATTTTTGTCGATAAACAATTAAGGGCTGCAATGGGCTGAATAACTTCACACGCGCAGTGCCAGAGTGATGTCATTACATTGGCAGAATGTACCATTTGAAGAAGAAAACATGCTTCTCTGCATGTAAATAAATTCAGCTCAAGCTATTCAGCTCAATGGCCAATTACAACACAGCTCAAAAAATACCCTATCCTGAACTAATAATCTATAAAAATACTTCAAACGCGTTCAGTTTTCTAAGTTCCAGTGTTAAATGTATGAAACAGTAATGGCTACTATTACAACAAACCTGCATCACCATAAAGACAGTTGAAGGATTTAAATATACATTTGTTTTTGTTGTCTGTATAGAAAAAGGGGCTTGTGGCTTACCCAGCCAGAGACAATACATTTTAATCAAATACATTATTAATAATTAATTTCGTGATATGCAACAGCTTCACTGAAGATCACCTTTTATGTTCATATTATGCATCACTATTTGCTACTTGCTATACTATTTATTTGTATAATTATTGCTAGTCATTGATTTCACACCTGTTCAGAGGTCTTGTAGAAGGCCACAGAGGCATTAACCAGTTTCAGACGGTCCTCCATCTTGAGCATTAGCTGCTGCCAGTGGGAAGCCACGTTCTCTGCACAGTCACGGATCATGTCCATGTCGTAGTGATTGGCCTGGAGCAGCGTCTCTGCTTTCTGCTGCACCTGCAGAGCACTCTGGTGGGTTTTCTGCGCACACACACACACACACACACACAGAAAACAGAGAACACAGTCAGATAACACACGGTACAGAAAAAAGAAAAATGCAAAACTCACAGGCGAGACACTGACCCTTTATACTATGTATTCCCAAACTGACCACAGTGTAATTAAAATGGATGACTACAATAATATGACCAAAAAAAAAAAACTTAACTACAGAATACAGGTGTACTGTACTGTGTACAACTCTTATTTAATTTCCAGTCAAAACAGTCAATCCATCCATCCATCCATTATCTTCCGCTTGTCCGGGGTTCGGGTCGCGGGGGCAGTATCCTAAGCAATGAAGCCCAGACCTCCCTTTCCCCAGCCACTTCCACCAGCTCTCCAAGGGGGATTCCGAGGCGCTCCCAGGCCAGCTGGGCGATATAGTCGCGCCAGCGTGTCCTGGGTCTTCCCCGGGGTCTCCTCCCAGGTGGACTCACCTGTGACACCTCCCGAGGGAGGCGTCCAGGAGGCATCCTAACCAGATGCCCGAACCACCTCAGCTGGCTCCTCTCGACGTGAAGAAGCAGCGGCTCTACTCCGAGTCCCTCCCGGATGACTGACCTTCTCACCCTATCTCTAAGGGAGAGTCCAGACACCCTGCGGAGGAAACTCATTTCGGCCGCTTGTATTCGCGATCTTATTCTTTCGGTCATTACCCAAAGC
Source organism: Pygocentrus nattereri (assembly GCF_015220715.1). NCBI lineage: Eukaryota > Metazoa > Chordata > Actinopteri > Characiformes > Serrasalmidae > Pygocentrus > Pygocentrus nattereri. Next base: position 9,659,362 of record NC_051237.1, read on the forward strand.
TCATGACCATAGGTGAGGGTGGGAACATAGATCGACCGGTAAATCGAGAGCCTTGCCTTATGGCTCAGCTCTTTCTTTACCACAACAGACCGGTAAAGAGCCCGCATCACTGCTGACCCAGCACCAATCCGCCTGTCAATCTCCCGCTCCCTTGTACCATCACTCGTGAACAAGACCCAGAGATACTTGAACTCCTCCACTTGAGGCAAGAGCCTATCCCCGACCCAGAGAGGGCTCTCCACCCTTTTCCGCCTGAGAACCATGGTCTCGGATTTAGAGGTACTGATTCTCATCCCAGCCGCTTCACACTCGGCTGCAAACCGATCCAGCGAAAGCTGAAGTTCGCGGCCTGATGTCCCCAATAGGACCACATCATCTGCAAACAGCAGCGATGTGACCCTGAGGTCACCAAACCGGACACCCTCCATCCCTTGACTGCGCCTAGAAATTCTATCCATAAGAATTATGAATAGAATCGGTGACAAAGGGCAGCCCTGACGGAGTCCAACTCTCACTGGGAAAGAGTCTGACTTACTGCCGGCTATGCGAACCAAACTCCAGCTTTGTTTGTACAGGGCCTGAATGGCTCGTAGCAAAGAGCCATGTACCCCGTACTCCCGAAGCACCTCCCACAGAATACCCCGGGGAACACAGTCGAATGCCTTCTCCAGATCCACAAAGCACATGTGGACTGGTTGGGCAAACTCCCATGAACCCTCCAGAATCCTGGAGAGGGTGAAGAGTTGGTCCAGTGTTCCACGACCAGGGCGGAACCCGCACTGTTCCTCCTGGATCCGAGGTTCGACTATAAGCCGGACTCTCTTCTCCAGTACCCCTGCATAGACCTTGCCAGGGAGGCTGAGGAGTGTGATTCCCCTGTAGTTGGAACACACCCTCCGGTCCCCTTTTTTAAAAAGAGGCACCACCACCCCAGTCTGCCAATCCAGTGGCACCGCCCCCGATGTCCACGCAATGTTGAAAAGGCGTGTCAGCCAAGACAGCCCCACAACATCCAGAGCCTTGAGGAACTCAGGGCGGATCTCATCCACCCCTGGAGCCTTGCCACCAAGGAGCTTCTTAACTACCTTAGCGACTTCGGCCTCAGTAATGGACAAGCCTACTCCCATGTCCCCAGACTCAGCCTCCTCACTGGAGAACGTGTCGGTGGGATTGAGAAGGTCCTCAAAGTATTCCTTCCACCGCCCAATGACGTCTTCAGTCGAAGTCAGCAGCACACCATCTCCACTATATACAGTGCTAGTGGCACACTGCTTTCCCCTTCTGAGTCGCCTGACGGTTTGCCAGAATCTTTTCGGAGCCGACTTAAAGTCACTTTCCAAGGCCTCACCAAACTCCTCCCATACACGGGTTTTTGCCTTGGCGACAACTGAAGCCGCAGATCGATTGGCCTGTCGATACCTGCCAGCTGCCTCTGGTGTCCCACAGGCCAACCATGCCCGGTAGGACTCCTTCTTCAGCTTGACGGCATCTCTCACCTGGGGTGTCCACCACCGGGTTCGAGGATTACCGCCCCGACAGGCACCAACTACCTTACGGCCACAGCTACAGTCAGCCGCTTCAGCAATGGAGGAACGGAACATGGCCCATTCTGAGTCAATGTCCCCCACCTCCCCCGATATCTGGTCAAAGTTCTGACGGAGGTGTGAGTTGAAGATCAATCTGACAGGTTCTTCTGCTAGACGTTCCCAGCAAACCCTCACTATACGTTTGGGCTTGCCTGGTCTGACCGGCATCTTCCCCCACCACCTGATCCAACTCACCACCAGGTGGTGATCAGTTGACAGCTCAGCTCCTCTCTTTACCCGAGTGTCCAAAACACATGGGCGCAAGTCCGATGACACGACTACAAAGTCAATCATTGAACTGCGGCCTAGGGTGTCCTGGTGCCATGTGCACTTATGGACATCCTTGTGTTCGAACATGGTGTTCGTGATGGACAAACTGTGGTTTGCGCAGAAGTCCAAAAACTGAACACCACTCGGGTTCAGATCAGAGAGGCCATTCCTCCCAATCACACCCCTCCAGGTCTCACTGTCATTGCCCACGTGAGCGTTGAAGTCCCCCATTAGGACAATAGAGTCTCCAGGAGGAGCACTTTCAAGCACCCTTCCCAAGGACTCTAAGAAGGCTGGGTACTCTGAACTGCTGTTCGGTGCATAAGCACAGACAACAGTCAGGACCCGTTCCCCAACCCGAAGGCGTAGGGAAGCTACCCTCTCGTCCACCGGAGAAAACCCCAACATACAGGCACCGAGTCGAGGGGCTATGAGAAAGCCCACACCTGCCCGCCGCCTCTCACCATGGGCAACTCCAGAAAAGAATAAAGTCCAGCCCCTCTCAAGGAGGTGTGTTGAGGTGAGCCCGACTATATCTAGCCGGTATCTCTCAACCTCGCGCACCAACTCAGGCTCCTTCCCCGCCAGTGAGGTAACGTTCCAAGTTCCAAAAGCCAGTTTCAGCAACCGAGGATCAGAACGCCAAGGCCCACGCCTTCGGACACTGCCCGATCCACAACGCACCGAACCCCTACTACTGCCCCTCCCATTGGTGGTGGGTCGATGGGAGGGAAAACAGTCAACCAGCAACAATTTATGCATTTTTCAGAATATATTTCTAAGGAGATTAGATTAGTTTTTAAAATTGCAGTTCAAAAAAATAATATAAAGAAAATGGGACAGAGAAGATCAAGAAAACGAAAACAAGCTGCTGTTGTTCTCAGAACAATGGCCTAGTCAACCAAGAGTCCAGACCTAAGTATCTCTGAATGTGCTGATTACTTGGATTATGAAAAGCAGAAAGTGCAAACAACATCTGAGACTGAACTTTAGACGTTTGGAAAATTATCCCTACATTATGTTACAAAACTGAAAAGCAAGTCTCCAATATAAATGAAAGCTGTAATAAAGGCAAAGGGTGGACATACTAAATACTGGGAAAAAAAATTACACTTCACATGCATTTTTATAATTTTCGGTTAAAAACATGATTAACAGTCTTTTCCTAATGCAGAAAGTGAATAATTAATGACTTGACTCTAAAACCGGAAATAGCCATGTGAGTTTGATAGTAAGAACAAGGCTTGAGCATGAGAAGTTAATGAAAATAGTTGAATCGATGATAGAAGATGAGACAGGGAGACAAATGAACAGACCTCAATAGCGTGCTGGAACTGCTCATGTTCTCTCTGCAGCTGCTCAGCCTCCTGGAGAGAACTAGCCGTGATCAAACCAGCATTCAACATGGACTCGCCATTACGGATCCAGCCCAGAACCTGAAAAGCAAACTCTTTAGAGTGCTACAACACAAACATTCCCAAGAAAAAAATAATCCTTGAGCCGCAGCTATTTCTGGGGACTGTATACAGAAAACTAGTTACAACACACAATTTTGTTCAAGTATACAGATAGCTTTACTGTCTGCTCTGGGTTTATTCAATTTCTCTTAGAGTTGCATTTACACAGGGGCCCTTATGACACTCCACAGTAATATATAGAAATGTAAGTGGGTGCACGCACTGCATCATCAAACATATTTAAATATTTGTACAGAAGAACGCTTCTCATTCCTGATCCTACAGTAACCGTCCCCTGCATATGCTGCCAAAAAAATGCCATGCTGAGTTGAAGTGGGTCAGTCAAAGCAGGGAAAACAAAATGCACAGGGCAGGAGAGGTTAGTGCTGCCTGTTACCTGTTTAACCTCAGCCTGCAGGTGGCGCAGTTGCACGCACTGCTCCAAATGGCGGCGGTGTTGCTCTGCAGCCACATCCAGCTCCTGCTGCTTTTCATGCAGGAACTCCAGTAGATCCTGAACACGTGTAGCCATGTCCACATCCCGATCACACAGCAACTCTACACCTACACAAAGAGACAAACCACACACACACAAAAAATAATTTAGTGTTAAAAGTAGCCTGTCGGTACCCATCTGGCAGGCTAAAAAGGTGGCAGCTGCAACGGTGGCAGAAGTAAAATCCAGGGCATGGGAGGAGTTTGGTGAGGCCTTGGAAAAAGACTTTCGTTCGGCCTCAAAGAGGTTCTGGACAACTGTCCGGCGACTCAGGAGGGGTCGGGGTGGCTGCGCCCAAGCTGTATTCGGCAAGGGTGGAGAAACTCTGACTTCGAATAAGGATATTGTCAGTCGGTGGAAGGAGCACTTTGAGGAACTTCTTAATCCGGGAGACGTGCCTCCCTCACGGGAGTCAGGGCCAAAGGCTTCTGTTCCATTTCCCTGGTGGAGGTCACTGAGGTAGTTGGTAAGCTCCTCAGTGGCAAGGCACTGGGGGTGGATGAGATTCATCCAGAAATGCTTAGGGCTCTGGATATTGTGGGGCTGTCATGGCTAACACGCCTCTGCAATATTGCATGGACCTCGGAAACAGTACACTTGGACTGGCAGACTGGGGTGTTGGTCCCTATTTTTAAAAAGGGGGACCTGAGGGTGTGTGCCAATTATCAGGGTATCACACTCCTCAGCCTCCCTGGGAAAGTCTATGCAAAGGTGCTGGAAAGGAGACTCCGACCGATAGTTGAACCTCAGATTGAGGAGGAACAATGTGGATTCCGTCCCGGCCGCGGAACAATGGATCAGCTTTTCACCCTCTCACAGATTGTTGAGGGGGCATGGGATTTTGCCAACCCAGTCGACATGTGTTTTGTGGACTTGGAGAAGGCTTATGACCTGATGTGTTGATGATGTGTTCCTCGAGATATCTTGTACAATCTCTGTACTCCCGGAGTGAGAGCTGTGTCCGTATAATCGGCATTAAGTCAGACTCTTTCAGTGTTAGCGTTGGACTCTGCCAGGGTTGTGCTCTGTCCCCACTCTTGTTCGTGATATTCATGGACAGTGTGTCAGGGCGTAGCCGGGGTCAGGAGGACATTATGTGTGGAGGCCGGAGGGTGGCGTCTCTGCTATTCGCAAATGATGTTGTTCTTTTGGCGGAATCACATGGACGCCTCCAGCGCTCGCTGGAGCGGTTTGCAGCTGAGTGTGAAGTGGTTGGTATGCGGATCAGCACCTCCAAGTCTGAGTCCATGGTTTTGGCCCGGAAAAGGATGGCATGCCCACTCCAGGTAAGGGGAAAGGACCTGCCCCAGGTGGAGGAGTTTAAGTATCTTGGGATCTTGTTCACGAGTGACGGGAAGAGGGATTGTGAGATTGACCGTAGGCTGGGACAGGCGGCAGCAGTAATGCGGTCACTGTACCGGACTGTAGTGGTGAAGAGGGAGTTGAGCCATAAGGCAAAGCTCTGTATTTACCGGTCGATCTACAGCCCAACCCTCACCTATGGTCATGAGCTGTGGGTAATGACCGAAAGAACGAGATCGTGAATACAAGCGGCGGAAATGAGCTTTCTTCGTCGGGTGGCGGGCTACGCGCTATGCAATAGAGTGAGGAGCTCGGTCATCCGGGAGGAGCTCAGAGTAGAGCCGCTACTCCTCCGCATTGAGAGGAGCCAGCTGAGGTGGTTCGGGCATCTGATCCGGATGCCCCCTGGACACCTCCCGGTGGGGGTGTTCCAGGCACGGCCTACCGGGACAAGACCTTGGGGTCGTCCTAGGACCCGCTGGAGGGATTATATCGCCAAGTTGGCCTGGGAGCGGCTTGGGGTCCCCGGGAATGAGCTGGAGGAAGTTGCGGGGGACAGGGTCATCTGGGACTCTCTGCTCTCCCAACTGCTACCATGACCCTGACTGGACTAGCGGTCAACGATGATGATGATGATGTTAAAAGTAACACCATAGCCAAGAGCAGGTCTTCATGAAGGTCTTCAAAGTCTGACCTTAAATTCAGTTTCTGGTCCTGGATTTTCTATCACTGGTAATTAACTGATGCAAATGATTAGCCACCTGGTGTCATACATATACATATCACATCAGTGATTACAAAATCCAGGACCAGAAACTGAAGTTACAGATTTGAAGACCTTTCAGTTACAGTGTAGCAGAAACTGAAACGGTGTTTAGACTAACTTCAAATAAGTGAAGACGTAATGTTAGAATGTGTAAATTTGCATGTGTGCTGAATGGCTGTAGACGACCATCAGACTGATAATAAAATCCCACATGCCCTTGTCCAATCAGCACTCATCTCTCTGTGTGTTACCACTGTATGACTCTAAGGATATGTATTACACACTGCAAAATATGCAATTAAAATGCTTAAATATACTGACTGATAGCTCTCTGAGTGTTCGTAAATAATGCACTTGTGGCCAACCAACTATATTTTGTCCACCATCTTTTGATACTATCCTATTGAGTAATTCATCACTTTTGTTGTAAGATAGGTCACACAGGCCCACAGGGAAACTTATGCAATGACCAGCCTTCTTCAGTGTGATCTGAACTATAAATACCTTTGACAGTTTCTTAGGAACCAAGACAGTTTAGCAAAGACAAGAAAAGCAGTGAACTGCAAAATGATTCAGAAGCTGTGATAAATATCTAACACTAGAAGTGTGAATTGCAAAGCATGGACCATTTCAAATGACCACACTGGTATGGGTTAAAATAAAAAAAAAATTTAAAAAAGTGCCTGACTGACAGCAGTGTTAAATGTCTGTAAATATCTATTTGCAGTCATTTTTAGTAAAGTTATCTGTCTCAATTTGACTGTCACTTTAAAGGGCAATCTGGATATTCAATTTATGCTACAGAGCTATCAGTCATAGAATCAGTACAGCTCTGTTCAGTATTCTGGGCACATACAATTTATTCAGCTTTCAACTAATTATGTAGAGCTTGTGAATTTTCAGGTTATTAGCACATTAAATCATTTTATGTATGTGGCTGCAAACAAAAAAATTATTTCAATTCTATGAACTGTGATTCCAAACTTTAGAATTTAGTGTATGTGTGTGTTTAAGAGATAAAGGGAGCCTCACCAGACGCCTGCACCTCGTTGACATACTGCAGCAGCTCCTGGCCTTGGTGAATGACGTCAAAGGTGAGGTTGTTCATGGTAAGGGCTTTGTCTGCATGGTGTTGCAGTCTCTGTTCAGCCAGAGTCAGATCCTCTGTGTCAAAATCACTCATCTGCTGAGACAGCTCCTCATTCCACGAGTCCAGATCTGAGATGATCTGTAGGGCAGAGGGATGCTTAGAACGGATATGTGCACGCAAAATCTCACACACACAAGCAGAGTCATAGATTTCAGTCTGATAAGCACAGACAGTTGTGTATAGAGACATAAAGAGGAACAAAATTTCCTCCAAAAACAGTAACACAGGAGAAGCAGAACACATTAACTTGCAATGGCAGCAAATGTAGAGATTTTTTCCAAGTAATTTTGGATCATTTCTGTAGATCCATTAATCATAAGATTTTAACACAATGTAAAAGGTAAATTGAGTTTTCCAATTTTGCTAAAAAGTAAAAAACGGTAAAAAAGGTTTTTGCATTATAGGGACAATATCTATATGTTTACAGTGAACTGGACAACAGTACCCTGGCAATACAAAAAAGATTGGGCAGGCTTAGCTGTCATTATAGCACCATGCTGTAACACTCAGAATGCACCTTATGCTTACTGCGCAAATCTATGCTTGTGCAGCTGGAAGTGACCTAACAGACTAAATCTGCTTATCAGGTACTTCTTGAAAGGGCCCAACCAGCATGAAAATGTAGTCGTTGACACGGACACCAAATTTAAGGAGCCAAACTGATATCTAGGGATGTTACTCATTAACTGTTTTAGTTAATGGTGCATTACTGACTGATAAGTGTCAGCTGTGAATGGTAAGTTGTGGCTGTTAGCTCTCAAATTGTTGATGGTCTAGAAATTGTCGATAACTGTTGAAATAGCAGGTCAAATTCTCAATGCAAAAAAATAAAAATAAATAAATAAATAAATAAATATATTGCTGTGCCAAAGTGGAGCTTACCAGTGTTCTCAACCGTTTAGTTTTTCGTTGATTAGTTACTGTCAGAGTTTATTTTGTGAGTTAAACAGGGTTTGTTTATTGTGCAATGCAGGGGAAACTCTGGAATCTCTAGGAGAGTTTGGAACCACAGCACTACTGCATGTGGTGGAGCTCACCTCCTCTTGACCCTCACACGCAGTGAGTGTGTGCATGCAGTCTGTGAGTAAATCACTTCTGGATACATTTTCTACTCTGCTTGAGCAAGTTGCAGTTTAGGCAGCAGGGAGCCTGTAACTGCAGCTGCTGGGCTTCATTTCAAATAATAGACTTCAACACTCAAACACATAAGTAAAAAACACACACACACACACAACATCTGGACAAGTAAGAATACAGAGGATAAGGATTCAGAAACTGCAGGGGCACAGAAATGCTTCAGTGCATCAATTTGAAGCTGGCAGTTCAAATGCATCAGTTCTGCATGATAAGAATATTCAAATGCACTAATTTTTGTCCCCTTTTGAAACTGTCATTGAACAGTTGTCTACTCAATCTCTAATGCACTGCTACAGAAAATTTACAAGACATCACACAACCACTGCTACCACCAGTGAGAAGGCAGTGGCATGGCACGACTTACATCAATGGCATCACGCTCAAAGATCCTGAGCTGCAGGAAGAGCTCCAGTTTAATCTTCCTCTCCTGGAAGAGCTCCTCCATCTGAGCCTGTGCCTCATCCAGCTGCTGCAGCACACTCTCTATGTGGTTTATGGAGCTGTTGTGCGGGGCCTTATTGCTGGAGATAGCAGAATCTCTGTGGAAAGAGTACATGATTAGCATATAGCGGTGTGTGTGATGTCAGTGAGGCTTCTTGAGCTGGCCTATAGAACCTATAGAAAAGTGTCAGCTGGGGAGAAACAGAAGATAGTGAGTATCTTTGTTTACAGAGGTTGCTTTCCAGGATCAGCTATACAATTAGGAATGTTAACCAGTGTCAAGACAAGAATTTCAACAGCTGAAGAGGCTTTTGATGTTTAGGCAAAATATTTATTTTTCTAACATTAATACCAATACTTAAACCTTTAAACCTGCTGATCAATACAGAGGCACTTTTCTCTTGCACAAGAGAGAAACTGAATTTGTTTTATTTTGTTTTATATTGGCCAAATATTGATATAGATATCAGATCAATGCCATCACTACATTAAATGCCATTGGTTCAGGATGGCTGATACTGCTGTTCTTAGCTATGCAACACACTTTTTACATAACAGTATTATACTGTATCAGAAGCCAGTCTATTTGTGATTAAATCATAACTGATGCAGCTTAAAGTTAATGTGTGAGCATTAGGCATGCAGTTTGCACAATGTGAACTGGTCCAAAGCTTTATTTTTCCAACTACATTAGCCTCATATTTCCAGTGCAAAAATAAAGAACCAAAGTTTGCATAACACACGTAACTTGGCTGTTGGATTTCAGTTCTTAGTTTTGTTTTCAGTCACTTAATATTTTTGATGAGGCTAGGTGATTTTTTTTCCCATACTGCTAGCAGTAGCTATGTCTCCACCTACATTTTGCACTAATTACAAGCAAAAATACAATGTGATTCAGCTCACATTTAGCAATAAACACACTTTACATAATGACGTCACTTCCCGCTAAATAAATAAATAAATAAATAAATAAATAAATAGCCTGTTCTGATTTAAGATTTTGAAAAACCTTTCTGGAACTGTTACATGAGAGATCATATTTCTCTACCAAATAGAGCTGTTTGAACTCCTGAATATGAATGCAGCCAGACTTTACTGACAATTACCTTCCAAAAACATGGTTAGTTACTACTTGCAATTTTCAGTCATTTCTAATAGCATCCCATTTATTGCCTACCCTCAATTTATTATCATCAAGCACGGCTGTAATAATCCCCCGTTTCAGACTGAGAAAAAGAATCAAGAAGAATGATGCTCTCACAATAATACTCTTCTCCAGAATCAGGGAGGACTATAATTTAATAAAATATACAAGAGTCACATAATAGTCCCACTGAGGCCCAAAGACAAATTTTATTTAATCATACCCATGTAATAATTTAAAGTCACTACTATCATCATCATAATCTTTTTTGTCATTAGTAATGGCTGTTTCTCTACTGATACTATGCAGCTTTAACAAGACAGCCTGTTCCCATGGTGATATGGTATTAATAACTTGCAGCAGTGCTTCACAGTGTTTCACAAAGAGAAGCAGAATAATTAACACATTCATGATGAAGGACCACACAAGATCAAATAAAGCAACAATGTTTTGATGACTGGTTTGTGCTTGAACTGTGTGTAGCTGCTGGGCTTGGAGCTGAATATGAAGTGTTGTGCGTCATCATCCTCTACGAGTGTGTGTGGATTCTCTCTGTGGTGTGTGTGTTGGCGTGAGAGACAGTGAGTTGGGAACCTTTCTGTTTGTACCCTTACTCGCAGGGTGGTTTAAGTATTACTCCTCTACATAATTAACTGAGTGGTTACGAAAGCACAATTATATAATAAAGTACTGTAGAGAGTGTAAGAGAGAGTCAGCGAGAGAGAGAAAGTGAGAGGGAATGATATCACACTGCTTACGGAAATAAACATGCAAACAGAGGCACATTAAACAGCCATTTCCCTCCATGTATTTTCACCTACATTGCTCTTTAATCATCTCTTAATCCCTCTCTCCATCTTCCACATTCTATGTTCTCATCTCTGCACCTCTGACAACCTTATTTGGTCTTTTTCTAGAGTGTTTGAAGAGACAAGCTTGGTACATCAGGCTCTTTGCACAACCACATTAGATATTAAGTGATTGGGTTATCATTAAACCTTCAAACTAAACGCCCCTTTGATTTCATTTTATAACTAATGGTCGCTACGGCAAGTGACTGAATAACATCTTTTGGATGGTGGCGTCCTTATATCAAATGTTTGTTGAGATGCTTATCAGTTTATAATGAGGCACCGGTGATGGCATTACTGACAAATAAGTGTCATAACCCAACCTACAAAATATGCCCCAAGCATGTACATCAGGGGTGTCAAACCCAATTGCACAGGGGGCCAAATTCAAAACACACTTTAGTTTGCGGGCCGAACAGAATAAACATTTATTGAACACACTAAAACTAAATGTTTTTTGAACATAAATATGAATAAAAATAGACAGGAATGTTACTCTGGAATAAAAAAATATACTTAAACTTTAAATAACAAATTTCTTGCTCTCCATAAAAATATATCCACTCAAAATTATACACGTTACAAATATGAACATGCTGCAAAACAAAACAAAACCTGGAAATATAAATAAATTTTGTGCTTTTCAGCAACAACAAATAACGAATCAAAACATTCAGTTTTCTTTGCTCTTATGCCATTTTATCAGAGCTGGATGCTTGGCATCTTCTTTTGGCAACAAGTTGGTTTATGTTTGGCGTGAGGTCCCGTGTTGTGGAGACTCTCAGGATGGACTGCAGGTGCTCATCAGTGAGACGACTCCTGTGTGCTGTTTTGTTTGTCTTCATCACTGAGAACAGCTTCTCACACAGATACATGCCACCAAACATGCACAAGGTTCAGGCCGCATGTAGACGGAGCTGGGGCGCTGCTGCGGGAATGGAGTGAATAAACTCTGTGTGCCCTGCAGTGTCGTACTTTGCCTTTAGTGTCTCATTACACTGTAGCTCAATCAGCTCCATCTGAATATGCACAGGTGCCGTTTCCACATCGACGGCAAAATTTTTTTTTTTTGTTTTTCAAAGTCACCAAAGCGCTCAGTTTGTCAGCAAAGCGCGTATTTATGAACAACGTTGTGCCGACTTGGTTAAGCATTACATGGCAACAGGGAAAGTGAGGCAAGTTGCTCTGGATTTGTTTCTCCTATAAAAACAGCTTCACTTGAAAGGCCTTCACTGCGTCATACATGTCAGTGATCATGCGGTCACGTCCCTGGAGCTGGAGGTTTAACGCGTTGAGATGAGCTGTTATGTCAGCAAGAAACACCAACTCACATTTCCACTTTTCATCCCGAAAAACGGTGGAGTCTTTTCCTTTACTGTCCATGAACTGACAGATTTCTTGGCTGAGCTCAAAAACTCTGTTGAGAACTTTTCCCTGACATAGCCAACGCACCTCTGTATGATAAGGGAAGTCGGCAAACTCTGAATCTATCTCCCGCATAAAGGACTGAAATTGCCGGTGATTTAAAACTTCGGATAAAGTTTACGGTTTGCGTTAAAGTGCTCATTACATGGTCCATCTTCAGGACTTTGCCACATAGTGCTTCCTGGTGTATGATGCAGTGATATGCTGTTAACTCACCAGTACACTTCTCCTCCTGCATCTTCACTCTTATCCTTCGCACTAGTCCACTTCTTTCACCGCACATAGCCGGTGCTCCATCAGTTGTAAGTCCAATAAGTTTGTCCCAGGGCAGTTTCATATCGGTTACACTTTGACATACGTTTTCAAAAATGTCCTCTCCAGTCGTCCCGTGCATCGATTTAATGTCCAATATTTCCTCTGTAATGCGCAAATTGGAGTCCACCCCACGGATGAAGATGGCTAGCTGTGCAGTGTCAGTCATGTCAGTACTTTCATCCACAGCAAGAGAGTCAGCAATAAAGTCTTTGCTTCTTTCACTCAACTGTGTTCTTAAATCAGTGGCCATCTCACAAACTCGATCAGCAGCCGTATTTCTACTTAGGCTTAAATTTGCCAGAATCTGGTTTTTGTCTGGACATACGACATCGCACACCTTGATCATGCAGCTCTTTAGAAATTCTCCCTCGTGAATGGCCGGGCCATGATAAAACTTGCTTTCACAGCAGCTTCACTTTGTGATTTTGCACGGGTAAAAAACGTCCTGCTGAAATGTCAGCTTGTTTTTTAACTCTTCTCTTTCTGTATCTTTTGCTGTGCATTCAGGTCTTTCAGGTTATCCTGATTTTTTGTCTCATAGCGCCGTCTTAGATTAAATTCTTTGAATACAGCCACAATAGCGCCACAAATGAGACAAACAGGTTTACCGGCAGTGTCAGTAAACAGACACTCAGCCTCCCATCAGTTTTGAAAGGCTCTGTTTTCAGAATCAACTTTTCTCTTTGGCATCGTGAGGGGCTAGCTTCGCAATAACTTGTAGCAACAGACACTAGACTTGATTGGTGCGGAAAGCGCTCCGAAAGGCAGCTGAAGCGCTGCATTATGGGATCTGTAGTTTATTGTGTTACAAGCGCTTCATATTGCCGGGCCATTAGTAACAATAATATAAAATGATCTCGCAGGCCGGATATAATTGCAAGCCGGGCCGGATGTGGCCCGCGGGCCTTGAGTTTGACACATATGATGTACATAATATGAAACAAGAGGTCAAGAAGACACTTCCTGCCAGAAAGTTTGAAACGTGCTGACTGTAGACATAATAGACAAAATCTCAGATAAGGTATTGTCAGTATTTCTAGACTAAAAGCCATCCTTTATTTGCTTTCATTCCAAATTTACTGCTGGTTCTATTATGACAGCTGTAGGCACTAATAGAGAAGGGCAACATAATACGCTATATGACAAATTATATTACAATAAGCTTTTCTAAATACATGAACTGCATGTTTCATTAAAAAAGAGGTCTTGAAAGGTCTCTAAATGGCACAGCTAAGATTTTGCCCTATTGGCAGATCCTGACAAGTATGTAAAACAAAAATCATTGAACTGTATATTTTGTGTGACTAAGTTACCTTCAAACCATCTCAAAACATCAGGCAAACCTTGCAGGCTGGTTGTCTAAGAAATAGGGGTTGCACAGACTAGTTGACTAGTCAATAAATAAATCTACTAGGCAACAGTAGTCTAGTTGATGACTTTACCCAATAGTACCAGTACAGCAGTGGTAAAAACTGACAAAAAGAAAAAACAGAAATCAGATTTTAAACTTGCACTAAAATACAAGCTGTTAAAACAGACCGATTAGAATTTGAGAGATGCCGTCTTTGATCAGTAATCAGACAGGCAAATCGACCATAGAACCAGCATTAGATAAACTGGAGTTACTAGCTGGTAACTACACTGCAAACTTACTACCTGCAGCATGAATGTTTTCTGGTTCGGCAAATACATCTCACTTCTTAACTTAATAAATAATGATTTCAGACTGATAAAGCCAGTTTGAAGAAGCACAGATTGCCAGCAATAGTTTAAATTCTCTGAGAGGTCAGTTACCAAGAGCTTTGGCAATTCTAGCGTGCAGTTTACATCAGACAGTTTGTATTGAATAATCAGTTGACCAGTAAAAATCGTCATGCAACTTCACTAAGAAAGGAGGAAATTGAATAAAACATTTAAATCTTTATATTTCATGCCAAAATAATCATCAAAATTCAAAGATACCAGATCTACAAGAATTTTGCTATAGTGTTCACTGGATGTGGCGTGTTTGAGTATAGAATGTGCTAATGTGGATGGAGTTCTGTGGGAGAAGTGAAAGACATGCAGGCTGCTGGAGCTGACAGAGGTAGAGAGAACTGCTGGAGTAGCACAGGCTGCCTGAGGGCTGCTGAGAGACTCCAGGAGCTGGAAAGGCTTCTCTCTCTCGCGCGCACACACGCGCATACATGCTCTCGCTGGGCTTACATAAGCAGGCAGCCCTGTTCAACCTCAGGCCTCACGTTTCTGTGCTGCAGCTCACTGCATATGGATTATAAATGTGACAAATTGATTCTGCTATCAGTGTAGCACAACTCAGCAGGGGCTCAAATTAAAATCAAACGTAGTAGCTTTGGGACAACTTGGATGTACAGGGTCTTATCCTTTTCATCTTTTGCAATAGTATTAGATGTAGTGTAGGTCTTGTCCCTCAAGTAGAATAATAATAAATCAGAAGCTTAACTTTAATTTATATAATTCTAAGACTAGAGGACGAATCAAAGATGCTTTGTGAGGACTGCTACAGCCTGTGTACCTGAGCTGCTGGATGAGGTCCTCGCCCTCTTTGATGACGTTAACAGTGACTTGCAGGGTGGTCTGCTGTTGCTGGCCAAAGCGCTTGATGAGATCCTGCACTGCCTCCACTGACTCTGCATACACATCATCCAACAACTCCTTCTGCAGCTCCTCCAGCCATGTCCACAGCTACAGAACAAAAACAAATTTGAGCAGGACATCTGATGCAGTAAGCCAGGACCCCTTTAAGGCAGTAACATTCAATATCCATGAGGAAAAAAAAAGTCTAACAACTGGGCGATGTGATAATGACAGTTTTTTCAGTAACATAATGCTATTTTCAGAGTTAAAATTATAGAGAGTAAATGCAGGCCATACGTTTGAAGAAAACGCCTATAAAAATATGATAATTCAGTATACTGCACCATTATACTGTATACTGCCATTAATAGTAGACTTTATAAGTAAGCTACAGTAAACATCACTGCTGTTGGAACAAAACCTCATATCTCTTTTTTTTTTTTTTAAACATTTTTCAGTTTTCGACATAATTTGAAAAGGCCTGTAGTCTTTATATTGTACGTAAATTTCATGATGAATGGACCAAAAGTAACAGCCCAAAATGACTTGGAAAAGTTCCATTGACTTGCATAAAAAGTAAACTAGGTTTATTCCTTCTCCTGTAAAGTTATAATTACAGAGATACAAGGTTTTGTTCTGACAGCAGCAATATACTGTATGTAGTGATCAACCTTCATTTAATTCATTTTCAGTCAAAACAACCATTAAGTATTAGCTATTCATTTTTCAGCATCATGAAAAAGTAGAAATTGAATTTAACTGAAAATTACAGCTCAGCAACTAAATCTAATATTTTTTCAGTATTTCATGTGCCGACACTTTACCTTTATTACAGCTTCCATAGCTCTGAGAACACCAGAGCCCAAATAACACTTTGACCTTTGCAAACGGCTTATCTTATATTTAATTTCCTTAAAAATATCCCTTGAAAAATTAATAACTTGAAATAAAATGAAATTAAATAAAGAGTGGTCACTAAGATTTGAATAGTATTGTGTCTGGAGGCAAATTTTGCCATCCCTATCCTGCTGAAGTACGACAGAAAGGTTTAGTACAATGCACAGAAGTACCTCTTTAACGTGAGTGTGGAAGGCCACGGACATGTCCAGAAGGACTTTGCGCTGCTCCACACGTCTCACAAAGTCCTGGACTCGGTCCTCCAGCTGGTGGGCGGCCTGGTAGATCTCCTCCGGGTCACACTCGCCTGTCTGAGCCAACTGCTCCGCTGCCTCCAGCAGCTTATCAGCGTTGGTGTATGTGTTCTGATCCACACAAAAGAGGGTCACACACATACACACATACATACAATCAAGAGTTCAGCAGATTGCATAATACAAATATAATACACACAGAAAAATATGCTAAACTTCTGAGCTACATTAGTCATCTACAGCTCAATAGCACTTACATGGGTGCTTTTATTTACACCTTGGAGGAAACCACTCAAAACAGGACTTGATTTCACTTCTGTTAAACTCCTGTAATTTGCGTTTAGCGTCACTGCAAGAACTCTGCAAGATCTTTTCCTGGTCAATGTACACCTGCCTTACACTGTAATACTGATCTGTGCTATTTAAACATCTAATTATAATACATTTTAAAAATGCAGACCAAATAACTATATTATACAATAAAAGACTACTGAAAGTTTCATATTCTAAAGTTATTTTTACCACTCA
Organism: Pygocentrus nattereri; assembly: GCF_015220715.1. Lineage (NCBI taxonomy): Eukaryota > Metazoa > Chordata > Actinopteri > Characiformes > Serrasalmidae > Pygocentrus > Pygocentrus nattereri. The sequence continues at coordinate 9,675,976 of NC_051237.1, forward strand.
TTACTACTGCACACTCATGTGCATTACTCAAAAGAATAAACTTGTCTGTTATAAAAGATGTGTTTTGAAAATGAAACAAAATTAACAGCTGTTTTTTTTTTGTCAGTTAACAAGTAATTATTATGTCTTTAACAACGTTAATACGAACTAAATTGCACTAAAGGAGGGAGAAAAAAGAAGGGGAAGAATGTGAGAACAGGAGAAAGGGGATGGGATGGAGCTCACCTGAGCCACTTCTTCAAAGTCTTCATGCCGTTTCTGCAGGGCTCTGGCACGATGGAGAGACTTCCCCACTCCTGTGTGCTTACTGAGAAACGCCTCACCATGGTTTTCAATCCAGTCAAGCACCTGTGTGTGGGTGCACATACACACAGACACAGAATTTGAAATTAAGATGTGAAGACTAAGTGGAAGCTTTTTAGCCTTTACTCATGTACGACAAATGTGAGAAAATGTCCCGTCAAACAGCTCGAGATAATGACAGTGCAATACAAAAGGCAGCACAGCAAGTGAAATTGTGGGTCACAGAAAGCGAGAATTATGCAGATGAGCCCCAGAAAGGTGATGTGCTCCCTCTCTCTTGCTCTCTCTCTCTATCTGCCACTCTTCAAGAGCCCTGCACCTGAATGCTGCAGAGAACACTGGTTTCCATAGCAACAGTCTCCCAGCCTATGAGTGGTGGTGCATTCCTCCCAGCTAAACACCCAAACCATCACAGAGCAGAGCAGACTGACTCCAGCACAAACCCATCCACAGTGCCTGAAAGCCTGTTAACTACTAAGAGTGAACGAAAGAGACAAGAGAGGCAAAAAAGCAACAAGGATGAACATTTTTGCCATTTAATTACACATCACTATTTCTGTTATGTGTGCATGAAAATAATCTCTGCATTATTTTGCCAAGATGTTGCGGTGGTGTTTTTCTGCCTGCATGAAAGGAAGGGCATCAGTGGTAATTATACGCTTAGCCTCAGCCTGCGCAAACCAACATGAGCTTTTTTTAAAAGCTGGGACTTTCGCTGCTTTTTGCAGTGAAATGCAGAAGATAAGTCTGCTTAGGTTAAATACTGCCCAGAGTATAGAGGAGAGCTGAAACATCTTCATTACAACCGTATATCAGAATATTAGCATCCCACAGCCAAGCAGCTTGCCTTTTAATTATTTATACTCATCCCTCTCTCGCTTTCTATCTCTTCCTCCATCACTTGCTTGTTGCTCTTTAAATCCCCCTTACTCCCTGTGTGAGCTTCCGAAATCCAGCCTGCCTACAGCCTTTATGTGGGAGTATGCGTGTTCCGAGGATGGTGTGGTAGTGTTTACCTGTTGGACGTCCTGCTGAAACACACACAGTTGCAGACGTTGGTGCAGACGGAGCTTTCGATGTTGCCAGATGTTCTCCAGTTGTCTCTGGTGATGAAGGACCTCATGGATGATGTCCAGTACGTGGTGTACGGCCTTGGAGTAATTGGCAGAGGCCGTCAGCGAATCAGCGCTGCCAGGCGTCAGAGGCCGCTGAAGTTTGTCCAATAAGGCCTTGCCATCTTGACTCACCTGGACAAAGCAAACAAAAAAAAAAAAAGACTCTTCCTACCTTATTTGAGTTAATGACAGGTTTGACTGTGCCGTACCAGCCCCTTCACGCTTCTATGACTTTTTCAATTGGTATAATTAGTTTAAACTGTGACTGTAGCAGCACCTGTAATTGGCACTCATGTATTAATGTGTACCAACGGCACAGGGATCAATTCATTTTCAACAACACACAGTGATTAAATTATTTTTAAAATACTCTCTCTCCCTCACACACACACAGTTTGTACTGTACCTCGGAGTAGGCAGTTGTGATATGTTCATACAGGCCCTGGTGATGGTGGATGGCGTCTTCTAGATCCTGGAGCTCAGAGGGCAAATCCACCTCTCCACACGCCTTACACCACGAGTCCACGTTACTCATGTACTGCAGGCACGAGACACACACCACAAGAGACATGAATGATCCATCCAACACTTTTCACCATGTTTAACGTCAAGTTTAACCCATTTAATCCAGAGTTACACTCTTTCCACAACTCAAAGGGGCTGGCAACTCTGTAGCAAATATTATGGCAAAAAAACTAAAGATGCATGACTTGATAACCATTAATTCCGATTTGAAAAATATATACTGAAATTGCATGCCAAATAACCCTAACCAGCCGGCTACACAGTATCAAGAAATAAAAATGTATTAACGTCTTATAACTGTGATTCTTTTCTGCTCCTTTTCTTTTTGCATTTTGGATTGTATAGAATGGGAAATACAGATACATTTTAACTCAATTCATACCCAGAAAGTTATGAATAACTTCAGTTACGACCAGGCATAAGCATTGTCCCAGGAGCCCTCAGCTAAAATCATTAACAGATTAGCAAAATAGCCCTACAGCACCTTATCACTGTATTTAGTAACATGTAAAATTCTATAATGTTCTATAATAACTGCTTAATTAACTTCACCATTCTGAATTGTTTTCAGTAGCTACTGATTAATAATTCTTGGATGGGATCTCCATGAAGCTTAATGAGTATAATACTATATTTACTGTAAGAGAAGAAAGTGGGTCCCATCGATTTTACAAACTTTCTACTTAATAACTGATAAGTCATTCAGAGTGGTTTGATGTGAAATGATCCATTTTAGAGAAACTTGCTGATTTCTTTACAATGGTGGTGATGGAAACCAGAGGTCACAACATTTGCAATGCATATACAGCCATTTCATTTACTACTTAAAACTGCTGGTGAACCTAGACATCTTCTGAGTTTTTATAAATAAATGTTCATAAATGTCCACCATCTCTAATATGAATGAATTGTAAAATATGCCAAACATTTATGTGAAAACTACTTTAAATCTCAGACGTGAGACAGTGTATTTGTAACAATTTCATCCAATTCTTTTAGAGGCATTAACCTTTTCCAGTTTCCATTGTGAACAATTCTAACTAGGCAAATTTCTCTAGAATGGAGCATTTCACATCAAACTACTGTGAATGAGTTTACAATTAACTTTTATTCATTTTTATTTAAATTGATTAATTTACTATTCAGGGGAATATATTACATCCTCTGCCTTGTAAGATTCCATGCTGTATGTTTCAATCAATTACATTCATTTAAACCATTTTAAAATAAGTATGCCACATTAATTCCAAAAATTTGATTCTCCACACAATGCCATGCATCATTAGCAGCTCAGTCTGCACTTCCCCACACATTTCCTTACAGAACTAAAAAGAAAAATATCAAAATACAACTAAATTAACTAAATTATCACAAGCATGTCAATCAAAGGTAAAACTGGCATATTCATATTGAAGTTTGAGCTTAAATACAGAAGTCTAATATAAATGCACTCATGTAAAGAACTTCATGTTTCTTGACCATCCCCCTGCCCAAAGAAAAGAAGAAGGGGGGTGGGTCTGTCTTTGACACTGCTTCCAGGTCTCAAACAGAATGGAACGGATGAGGGGAACGGAAACTAGGCTTTGTGTATAGAGAGAGAATGCGAGATGGGGCAAAGCTCACAGGAGAGAAATGCCTGGAAAAAGAGGGTTGATCCCACCGCCGCATGAAAGGGCACCATAGATGAGAGGAATATTCCATGAGTGAAAAAATAGGGCACTCATACTCCTGCGGTCTTATGCACTCAGGAACTCTTTTACATCTGAATTTTCCAATGGTGTGTACTTGCAGAGGGACATATGAACGGATAAAAACAAATAAACAGCAGGAGACTAAAATAAATCTGAATACATTTCCTTTTTTCAATTGAGAGTTTGAAAGAGTGCTTTTATACCCTGTAGCAACAATGAACGTAGTGAGTGTGAGGAACATATGGAAAGAGTATTACAGCCTCCACTTTATTCCTCTTTTACATGTCAACTAACTTTAACTGGCTTACATATTCACTGCTTATATCAAAACTACAGATGTGACTCACAGATTAGGTGCGTTTCTCATTTAGTCCTAGCATTACCACTTATAAGATCTGACACTGTGCTGCATATTCTGACCTGGTCACATTTCTGGTGGAAGGTAGCAGACATCTCCAGCAATGTGCTCCTCTCGTCCAGAGCAGCGGCAAAGGCCTTCCACTCCTGCTCCAGCTGGCCTGAGATCTGCTTGATCTGCTGGGATGCGTAGTGGCCGGCCTCCAGCAGCCGGTTCCCAACAGACATGATGCGGTTAATGTTCACATACACATTCTGCACATGGACGAGATGGGGAATCAAGTTAGCAACAACTAAAGCACATTAAATATTCTCAACTTCCTAACTATTTAAATATTATTTGACGAGAGCCTGAAAGGTTTGTTTTGCAGAAAAATTCATTGGTACATTCGTTATGAAATGTTCCTACAAAGAACAGGCAGCTGCTGTAGTAAGCAGCACAAAATACATGAAGACTAAACAGCACAGCACAGATTTTAGAGTTTGAGTAGCATGCCTCTGATCAATAACTCGCAGCTACCCCTTCAAATACTGCAAACTTGTGCAAATATCTAGCCAGACCACTTTTTGATCCTGCTAACCATCTAGAATATATTTTAAAAAGATTTTGGCTGCACATTAGGGTCAGAATGATTACTTTGCTTGTTTAGCTGGAACAAGTGCGTAATAATGCACCTGCAGAACATTTTGAGCCACGTCAGCGACATCGCAGGCATTTACATCTCAACAGCTGCAACTCTCACACAACTGGAATGCCTGTGAATTAGCCAATTCCCCATTCCCCTCTGTTTCCTCTGTGTGTCTCTGAAACAGGAACTGATCCATGTCTATGCTAGAGGCCTCCTGAAAGCATGTCCCTGTATGGGTCTAGAGCAGCCTGTGGGACGCCACTCACACAGGAAGCATTTAGGTGGATCATTGCCTCTGCTCCATTATAGGACATGTGATGAGTCACTAGCACTGAACACAGACTCTTACAAGGCTGCTCCACCATTACACCACCCCATTTGAGCAAAAGCCATGCTACTGAGGGAGCCAGAGTACATCTACTTTCTTTTGACACCGACATCAGTTCAGTCTAATCTGTTAATCTCAGTTTTGGGAGGAGTGGAAGCACTAGTCTGAAACAATTCATTATGGGTTCTAGAGGAGGTATCAGAGGATTTAGATTGTAACTACTGGCTCAGTGCCAGCTTACAAGCACTGTATCCAGTACTGAACCTTCTGTGAGCCCATGGGAGGAAAGAGAAAATACCTCAAAAGGTGTTACAGTGAGTGCTCCAAATTTAATCTTCCACTGGCACTTCCAACCACCCATTCCTAACACTGAGCTTATTCTCGTTAAAACCACCAACGTAACTTCTTAGGATGCACCACTCGTTTTTTTTTTTTGGCTGAAGCCCAAATATGATACAGCCCTTTACAGCCCAATGGCCAAAAAAAAGGCAGATTTTTAACAGTTTTTTTAAAACTCCAATATGTGGTCTAAATGAACACACGAAACACACTAGCACATATCCAGTACTTACTATTATCCAAAGCTGCAATATCAAAAATGATTTACTCTTTAATGAGCCAAACTGGCATTTTAAATTTGTTGTCTACTTAAATAATATGAATCGAGCAAAATTCTACATAGAAAATATGAGTAACTGGTTATTTACTCATGCATAAAATGCTATGAGAGTTTGGTATAGGTGTAGTAGCAGAATACAAATACTACACAAGTGAATAATATGTCGAAATCATATCTATATCGTACCGATGTTTATATTTGACTGATATTTCTTGACGTATTTATTGTATTCGGCAAGAACAGAATGTTTAGTTGATGCTGGGCTACTACACCAAAATCTCTATTTATATAGATAAATCTATATAGATAAATATTGCCAATATCTCCAAATGATATTCCTCCATAATTTTAATCCAAATGGCTCTAGCCCCAATTTCTAGATATTTCAAATATTTATGTATTGACATATGTATCAGCCGCAGATGTGTACAAGAAAAACATTAGAAACTGATTGGCCCATAATTTCCATACCGTTGGGTGCAGAAGGGCACAGAACACCTCCTGTCCAAATATATGTTTTGTTGATTTTGTAAAGTGAAAATAAGTTAACATATCGTCTATGGGGTTCATACATTTTCTTGAACTGTCATTGCATAATTTTTATTTTTTAGCTTAACATATCGGAAAAAAATAAAACACAAAATTTTACTTTTGCACAGGCCACATTTTTTTCTCAAAATATTAAGCAAATAAACAGTTAAGCAGATTTTTACTTAGAAAATCAACAAAATATGTATTCGAAGAGAAAATCTGAAGAGAGTTGAACAAACGTCTGCATGTGACTACTGGTGCATCCCTATTATTTATTTCAAGCAAAATAAAAAAGAATGCATTTGATGATTGTCATTCATGTGCTTGGAGCAAATTATCTCCTGATTCTGATAGATGATCGAGTCAAGTAATAAACATCCGCAAAAACATTTGGAATAATTTTAGAATTTAAGAAACAGTATTCTTATATCAGTGGATGGCTAAAAACTTCAAAACCCATGTATGAATACAAACACAGGCTCTCGCTCATGAAAGCAAACCAGCAGAAACCTGTTTACTAAAAGAGAGAAAGAAAGGAAAGGAACCACAACAAAGAGCCACAGCATATAAAGAAAAGCAAAGCACTGCATAAGTGAGAATTAAATGCACATTCGTTCAAAGCACCAAATAAGGCCACATATTCATTAATTCATAAATGTTCCTGTCTCAAATGTGCCGTTTACATGACCAAATGACTTGCTTGTTAGGTACAGAGGAGTCAAAACAACTCAAAAATAGTTACTTGCTGGCTACTGAAATAGCAACTCACATGACTTTCCAAATCAGACTTCTAATCTTACAAAACAGTCAAATTCCTCTGTGTTGTGTTCTTCTTATCTTACCATGCAGTTCATGGCAAAGTGGTTGTGCTGGGTCTGGAGCTCCATGGCATGGGAGTGATTGTTGCCAATCTCAGTGTAGCCTGCCAGAAACAGGCCTTTGTTGTGCATGATCCAGTCAAACATCTGCATAGACACAACACACAAACATACACTCTTTAACATATTTGGCCTGAGGGGAGTTAGGTAGCACGTGTGTCTGTGTGCGTTTCAGCATGTGACGGTGTGTTTGCACGTGTTATGTTCTGGATGACCGAGCAGCACAGTGAGTTTGTGCATGTACACAAGGAGAAATGTACAAACATGTTGAACTGAAAAGAAAAAGCAACGTGTGTGTTATAACACATTCATAACAGTGAGTTCATGAAGATGATGTGGATAAAAATAGGATGCTTAAGAATGACCCGATTCTCAGGAGGAGAGAATAGCTCTTGGTGTCCTAGCAACATGCAAAATCCTCCACCCACTACATGCAGCATTTAGACTGCTCCATTAGTGCTGAGGCTCAAAGTAAACACCGTTTAAGAAGGCGAGCAAAGAAAAAGATTATGCTCATTTATATTATCATGAAATCACAGTGTTACATGAAATCCCTGCTTTACACATGCACTATTAATTACACTACATTCATAATAGCCTCAGTCTCATCATGGTCTCATCTTGACCTATCAATTAGCATGATCAGGTAGAGGGGAAAATAGCATATAATGAGACTTAAAGAAAGGTACATGATATAAGTATCATGATACTGACTAAATATGCTAGCATCGTCACATTTAAAACCTGTGATTGTTACTCAACATTTCATATACTGAACTTAACACAACTATACAGGACTAATTCCGCTCCGTTTATAATAAAACATTCAGTTGGTCAGCTTTCTTCAAGTACTAAAAATATCTACAACATTCACAGAAATGTATATCGTGCATCACAATTACAATAGAATATCATGAATATCATGCCCACCTCATGGTCAGGAAGCACACACACACAAAAAAGATAAACTCCAACTAGTTAAAAATAAGGCAGAATTTGAACTTCTGGGTCTATATTGCACAACATTGATAGTCGTGGTGCAACAATACATTAACATTGTGACAGTCTGATTGTTTCAATTTTGCATTGTGGAGAATAAATAATAAATTTTACATGCACAGCAATGATTTCCTGCCTATTTTCTAAAAGTCAAAATAATGACTGTGTGTGCTCAAATGACCAACACCTTAGAGCACAACACTGCTAATGTTTGATTAATCAAAATGCTTGAAAGGAGCTGGGTGCTGAGTATAACCAATATTTTGCTTCATACTGAATGTACTCTCAACTAAGGATGCCCGACTTAAGCAGGAATTTATTTTTCTGAATGCCAGAAATCAGGAGATTAGACAAATTATATTTTTATCTTGGCATGTATAATATGCCGTAAAGTACACTTGCATTGTATTTGAGTGATTCGGCTACACATGTACCAAAATGTCATGACACACGCATGCATAATTCATTGCGCTAACTTGCCAGTTGTCTCTTACTTTTGATGTAGTATGTTATTTGATTTTATTTATATAGGCAACCAATTTAAAAACAGAAAATTCTGAAATGTCAGTTTGGCCCATTAAAGAGCAAGTAATACTGTTTATATTGCACATTTGACTAATAACAAAAATGATAGTGTGTCTCAGTTATAAATGTGCTAGTGTGTCTCAATTATTTATTTAGCCCACACTGAGCTACAGATTAATAAAAGAGAAGGCCAAACATCGGCTGTAAAGAAAATCACATTCGGAATCGATCCGAAAATTTCATGACCGGTGCATCCCTAGTCACAATCGCATTATTCAAATATACTCTAATCTGCAAAATCATGCAACATTCTGTATGTAATCACTTATAATGTGTTCTGTATTCATGTAGATCCCAGAGAGTATAACTGTAAAAGTATAAATTAAGTACAGCTAATGGAGATATCAAAACTAAGAAACTACAAGTATCGCTGTACATCAGTAATGTACTAATAACAAACAAACCCTGTGCATCATTCAACCTTTCCACTATCACTGCGTCTGTGTGCGTGCCTCACCTTCTCTGCATCTTGCTCGAAGAGCCTGAGCTGGAAGCACTGGTCAAGCTGTAGCTTGCGGACGTGCCAGGCCTGGTGCAGGTTCTGCCTTGTGCTGTGCAGCTGCTCCAGCAAGGCGGAGATGCGTGGCAACAGACCCTGTGTGTCTGCGTTGGGCTGGCTCTGACCGTCCCTCTGCCCGGGACCCACGGGCACTGTGCGGTTAGCATAGCTTTCGCTGCTTTGGATGCGCTGCAGTAGCCGCTGGCCCTCTGAGTCTACCTCTTCCACTGGAGCTTTCATCACCTTCTTTTTCAATGCAGCATGTTCCTCAATCATACGTCGTGCCCCTTCCAGGTCCTGCGGGAAGTCTTTACGTGTGACTGTGTCCTGCATCTCCTCCAGCCGGGCCAGCAGGTGCCGTGCGTTGCCTGTGAAGTCTTCAAAGGCCACACGGATCTCAATCCACTCCTCATGATTGTAGTCCAGGCTGCCCTCAAAGTCGGGTGTCAGCTGGGACGGGTCCACCACCTTGGACAAGCCCTCCAGGGACACCATGGTGGTCTGAAAAAGCAACACAAATAGTGAGTGCACAGATGGAGGATAGAGAGAAAAGGTAGAAGTAGGAAGAATTTAATGGTATGGGTTATTTTTAACTGAGAGGAAGGAAGCAGCAGGAAATGGTAACGAGAAGGATATTACAAATGGGAAAGTCTGAGTGTAAGTACTGTGTAAGGACTGGTTTTTTTTTACGGTGGTGTGGTGATAGGAACCAGGGGTCAAACATAACCATTTTATCTGCTATCTAAAATCACCAGCGAAACTAGTGTCCGTTTTTTTATGTAAAGCTGTGCATTGCAACACCCAGTGCCGTACCTCTTTGCCAAGAATGGATTCTAAAAATGTTTTGTTCCCAAATCTCAAGAATCTCAGACATTAGGCACTGCATTTCTAACACATTAATGAAAAGTAATGGAATAATGTTCTATGGGGCAGCTTTTGGTATTTCGGTTTCAAACCCCTCAGATGTCTGGTTCCTATCATCACGGCTGTGAAAAGCTCTGACTCTAAAGTTTCTCTAGAATGGAGCATATAAATAAAGTAATTCAGAGTGGTTTGATATCTTAATTATACAGAAAATCAGCTGATTTTTTACTTTAGTAATAGGCAGAAGTAACAAATAGAGAGAAAAAACAAAAATCAGTCAACATGCACAGAAGCACAACCACAACACTCAGTACCATCTCAATGTTCTGAGTCCCGTATGATTCAACACAGCGATTTCAAGCTGTTAATGACCAGTAAGGTGGGACAGTTATTTATAACAAGGGGCAAAAACCTAATTTAACTTGGCTGCTTGGGGACAGCCTGAGGTCCAGACTAGTGAGAAACATACAGACTAGACCTGGCCATGAAGCCCCAGGGCATCAGAGCAGGCTAGAACATCAGCACAACTGCATAACAAGAGCAGTCAAACAACCCGCCTATCAGAAATGTAAAGCAGCAGACAAGAAGGGAGAGGTATACAGGACTGTATGTTTATAAGACTGGAACAACCTGACAAGCATAGCTAAACTATTTTACTCTCTTGATTCACTGCTTCCACTAATCAATGTCAGAAAATCAGAGATGACTGCCTCAACATCTGTGTATCCTTCCACTCCATCCAGCCATCTATCCATCATTTGAGCTCTTATAGGCATTTCCTTGCCTGCTCAGAGATGTGAGTTCTGAGCTAGTGAAAGCATGGGCTGAGCTACACAGGCACGAACAGAGATGGAAAGATGAAGAGATGGTGAAACCGAGAGAGAGAGAGAAAGAGACAGAGAGACAGAGAGACAGAGAGACAGAGAGACAGAGAGACAGAGAGCAGATGGACTGACAAAAGCAAGTGAGTGGGCTCCATCACGGCTGTGTGAAAAGGCGAGAGCCAAGCTGTTGGGCTCTTTTGTTGAGTCAAGGTAAATGCGTGCCACTGCTATTCTTTCAACCAAATCCTGCCTTCACTCACATATTCAAAAGCTCCAACCTTTACAGTCATATTTTTAGAGCAAACAGAAAAAGAAAAAGGTCTAGTCCATTAGCCAGCACTGTTTCTTATCTTTACAGCAGTGCTGCAAAAACTAATCTTTTGACAGTCAATTATTAATGTGAATTAACCAACTAATAACAGTTTAATCAGCTTAAATGTGGCCTGTAAACTTGAAGAGCTGTTTGGCAATGGTCTGAAAAACTGAGGTATTTTTACCAAGATATTACTATCACAGAAAAAAGATGGCTAATTAATATAACAATAATAACAATAATTACGTTGATTAAAGCTCAAGTATTTACTAGCTTAGCAGGTGAGCTACATGTAAATAGGCTTCCTATTTACAGCAAGCTGTACATCCAGTTTTACGTAGGGAACTAGCTAAATGTATATAAAAGTGTGATAAGATGAGCTGCTGAATGTTAGTAGATTGCTAAATAGTTCTAATTAACAGAAACTGATATGGCTTGGAATGTTCTAGTGTCTAAAATTAGTAATGTAATATTATAACTTGCAGTGGTGTAAGGGTAAGGGGCAGTCGTGGGCTGGAGGTTAGGGATCTGGCCCTGTGACCGGAAGGTTGCCGGTTCGATCCCCAGGGATTGAGCAAGACACCTAACCCCCAACTGCTCCCCGGGCGCCATGGATAGGGCTGCCCACCGCTCCGGGCAAGTGTGCTCACTGCCCCCTAGTGTGTGTGTTCACTGGTGTGTATGTGGTGTTTCACTTCACCACATGAAGTGGGTCAAAAAAGTATCACTTACTTACTTACTTGATATTAGCCCTTTCTGACAAATTGCTTACATTGCGAACCATGTGTCATTACAGAGTAGTTTGGTTGGTTTGTCACAACACCAGTGTGTGTGTGTGTGTGTGTGTGTGTGTGTGTGTGTGTGTGTGTGTGTGTGTGTGTGTGTGGATGGATGAATGGGTGGGTGTAAATGTATGAAGGAGGTTTTGGAGGTTTTGTTTTGACAGCAATGACATATTGCATGTGGGTATCCTTTACTGTAATAAAGACTTTACTTTCAGCCATAACAATATATTTTTTTTGGCTCACATTACTAAGTAAACTGCTCACCTCTTCAGATTAACTCATTCCAGGTTTGATGTCACATTGAAAATGTAAATAAGTCAACTGAAATATTTGATGATTCTCTTTTATTGTTGACATATTGGTAACAGACAACAAATAGTTGCGTTTTCTGATAATGCAACATTTTTTCAATATATGACACTGAGTAACCTTTGCCAAACCCTAGCATTTGATCCTATGACCAAATCTATACCAAGCTTTAAAAGAGTCGATTTGACAGGTCATCAATTGCTCAAGACCATGCATGACTAAACTCTAAATTCCAAACCAAAAAGAGCAAAGGGGAGTGTCTTGCCCGTCAACCAACAGCCTGCAAATGTTGTATTATCCAGCATGTCTTCATCAAATCACAGTTTAAGCCCACAGTAAAAGCGCTGCTAAAGCATATCAAAAGGCACCGTACCTTCAGTTTTACACCTTTGCATTTCAACTTCAACTCATAAGCTCTTGATAATAAGTTAATGAATTGAATCAGGCGTGTTCTATTAGAGGGAAAAAATCTGAGTACTGCAGGGACCCACACCTTACCACTGGGATTTGCACTACAGTGTACAGAGACAGCAAAACAGGAGAAATCAGCTAGGAGTGACCAATTACTGGAGTAAAGAGGATAGATGCGCATGTCTGTGTATATCTTGTATATTGTAAGATAAATATTAACTTTCCTATCTAGTCTAATGTAGTATTTAAATTGTTAAGCAAAAGCTAATTTACACGGTCTTTGCGCTCTATTATGTAAAAATGAGCGGCTGTCCAGAAAAGCATTCCTTATTCATACATCTACCTACTAAGCTGAAATCATATAGTAAAGATTCATTAGTAGCCTTGGGCTCATAACTGATACAGAGTATTGCAATAAATAAGTGCTGATATTAAGAAAACTTTGGTTTATTCATTTTCTTCCTCATTTCACATGATATCCATTTATTGTTTTTCCTTTATTTCACCATTCATGCCTACTACTCTATGGTAAGTTAGTTTAATTATAGGCTATCACAACAGATCACCACCAACTAATTAGCTACACACATACCTACTTTGGCAAGATTATAACAAATATTCTATAAATATTCATAAATAGTCTGGCACAGACAGAAAATGAAACACTGAAACTCCGGTATGTGAGATTTACTCTCCGGTACGGAGTAAAACGGACAACCTTGACCAGAAGAATTTTTGGGCAAATTTTTATTTTCCAACCAAACAAACATGGAGAACCACTGCGAGTCGACAGTGTTTCATGTTGTCTGTGAAGAATATAGTTATGCAGTAATATTAGTAGCTAGACCAGAAGGCAATTACACTGTAATAACATTACCACTGCGGAAAAGGCAAGCTATAAGGTTCAATAACACTCACAATAGATACTTCGCAACTGAATTTCGACCAGATCACTTATCATTTCTTACATTATCCATCTTATTATTATCCATCTATCCAATATCCTTCAAGTTTATTTACTCATTCACTTGTTTTTGCAATGTAAACAACCTTCATAGCACAACTGGAAAAACTAAGACTTTATAAAATATTCCATCATTTTCATTGGCAAGTTAACAGTCGTTTATTTGAATATCTTCTGCCTAGCACAATTAGAAGGGTAAACACATCAACCATGAGTTAAACAAGGACCTTCAGCAAAATTCCTTTATTGGTCATCAGCACATAGGGCACTGGCTCTCTGAAACACGCTCTCTGACAAGAATAACAACAAACACCTTCACCCTGAAACAAGCCAAGTGAAAACAACATGATCCAGAAAAGCAAAACGGCTGTTGACAAACCACAAGTGATGTGAACTAACATTACACCAAATAGCACCAATAGCCCACCGTCCTACTATGCAGATCAACTGACAGATGAAGAAAACACAAATATTTTGCTCAATGCATAGTGCAGCAGCACATGCGCACACACTCACCCTGACAATCCATGTATGCCTCCCACACATACACCCCCTCTCTGCAGTAACCAGAGCCCACCCTGCCCACTACAACAATGCACTACATACTGTATCCCACACACATATACACAGAAAGGCAAATGTTGCATTCTATGGCACAGGAGAGGCATTAAAATTACTAGGGATGCACAGATATGGGAATTGAGGGCGACGCCAATACCTGATATTTTTCATGTAAATATCTGATGATGGTGATACCTAAAAGATGCACATTTATAAAATAAAGAAACAGACTAATTCTATCTGAATTTGCATTACAGATGTAAATATATACAGGGATATAAATGTAGAAAATAAAAATGCATTCAGAAAATACATTTTAGCATAGGAGCACATCAAAACATTCTGCTCAAAAAACAGACCACATATCGGTTTAAAATATCAGACAAATCTAAAGATTTTTTAGATTTGATTTTTTAAGCAAATACCTGCCAATTCTGATATGGTCCCAATATCATTGTGCATCCCTCTCAATGTTGCATAAATATGATCCTCAAAGCCGATCCTTAAAGCAAAAGCTAAGGCTATACGTTTACCATTAGAACATTACCATACCACAATATCGCAATTTCACAGAATGCATCTGTTATTAAACCAAATACAACTAGGATCTATAAACACTACTGTGCAACTAAAACGTTCTGTGCATTGCTGAGCACAGAGAATCATTAGTCATTAGACAGAGCATCTTACGACCTGCAGCACTGTTAAGATCATATGTTTCACAGTGAACCCAGTGCATCCCTGACCGTATAGTGCACTATTCATCCTATAGACTGCTGTGGACGAAGCCCCAAGAGAAGCGAGGCAGAGTAACATGAAAAAGGCTCAAACCTCAAACTCGAACTTAGAGCTGCCAAAGTTAGTCCTCTGCTTCTGCCAGAAGTTGTCTGGTTTAATGATGAGGGCGACGTGGATGCAGCAGGGGAATGACTCCTGCAGGATCTTCAGCAAAGGCTTGATGGAGTCCCACTTTGAGCCTCGCATGTCCACAATGACTGTGAAGCCATGTTTACACACATCCTCGCTGGAAAGGTGGAGGGAGGGAGGGAGAGGAAGAGATGGATATAGAGATGGAGATAGAGAAAGGGAGGGGGATAGAGAGAACAAAACAAGCTTTAATCCTCTTTTCCAATGCATTACATAATCTACTGAGCATCTTCTCAACTGAGTAAAGGAACAATTAGAATACTTCATCATATTTGGTACAGGCTACGATCATTTGCTGCCAGTGGCTCATTTACGCATAAAAACAACAAACCGATACATCAATACGACCAGACCACACAACAGAGAGATAAAGATGCAGGAACATACAGAACAGCATCAAAAAAGAGGAGGGAACATTGCTTACCCAAGGCAGACAGCTCTAAAACGCAAATAATGAGCATCAGGCAAATGAACAGCTGGTGAAGGCCTTCAGTACCTTCTGTCTGTCTGTCTGTCAGTGTAACTAACTGCATGCCTGTCTGTTGTCACTCTGTATCTCTAACTGTAGATCTAGATCAGTTAGCACAGCATCTACCTGTCAATCTCTTCCTCGGATATGCATGGACGGGTCGGTCTTTACGTGATAACGAGCCGAGATCCATACACAAACCATCAGCAGATGCACACGCAGCCTGTGCCACTGCAACACTGTTTTTCTCTTGCGCGCTCTCTCCCACCCACTCACGCTCACTCGCCCTTCCTCCCCATTTCTCCCTGCATTTGCTCTCAGTCACTCTCCAGCTCTGTGCAGCTCTCTCTCTCTTGCTCTCTCTCTCTCTCTCTCTCACTAGGATTTGCTCAGTCTCTCTCTCTCTCTCTCTCTGGTGTGACTGTGTGGGTGCAGTGGATGGAGCGGAGAAGAGAAGAGTGATGATGTGGAGGAGGAGGAAGGTCTGTTGGCAAAAGCTGAACCGCTGCAGGTTTTTTAGAATCTGGCCCACGCTCTTGCTTATGCCTTTCTCTCTCTATTTTTTTCAGGTCTGTTAGCCTCCTCCCTCCCTTTCTCTATCGCTTCCAGGTGTCGCACTTTTCCACCATAAGTAACAGGGTAAACAAACACAAAACATACACATGGCTCAAGACCACGAAAAATAAAATACAAGAGGACGCAAATCAGGAAATGACCAAAGCAAATCTGGCAACATAGTACATAATATCAGAGATAAGCTTGCATAATAACAGGTCAATGTAAGCACTCGAAGACTAAAGGAAGCCGAATAAAGCAGTTTTGAGAGTTAAGGAGAGTAAAGGCTGGAAGCAGTTCTTCTATAAAGGAGACATATGGAACTACAGCATCCCTACATCCCTGTTTAATTAAAGCAAACATATAAAATAAAGCACAGTGAGATGCATTAGAGAGGCAATGTACCGTATACTGCATACTGTAGCAGGGAGTGATACAGTAGTTTACATCAAAAAAGAAGAATGCTGGCAAACTGCACTGGCCATTTGATGGACATTGATAAGTTATTTATAGGTCATACTTTGCACATCTTCACTGTGTGCCCACACGAACAAGATTAACATACTCAGAAAGGAAACATGGATTTAAGTTCCCTGGGTCTTTACAGAATGAACTTTATTATAACCTTTATACTGGTTTGCCTAACAAGTGCAGAAAATGTAACATACAAATGGCGCTAAACATGTTTGACCCCATTTAAATGAGCACTGAATTAAATATTGATTGTATTGTAATGTATAGTACTTATGTATTGTATTGCACTGTTCTGTGTTCAACTCTGTTCCTTTTTCTCTGGGTATTGCTCTAACCTATTGATAACTAGCAAAGATACTTTCTCTAGATAGACAAAGGACTTCTTGTAAGTTGTTCTGGATAAGAGCATCTGCTAAATGCTGTAAATGTAAAACATTTGCTGAATGGCTGTGTCAGGGATGTTATCTTTTGGTTTTGTCATTTTAAGTGAAAATAAAAACACACCAGTCCCTTCCAGCAGCAACTGACTCTCTCTTGGGGTTACCCTAGCATGGACATGACTCCTCTTGTGGTGCTGTCTCCCTCAGTCAACTGCACTGGACAATGACACTGTCACAGGGCCTGGTCAACAAGCAGGGATTCTACAGGTTCTCACCCACAACTGACAGCATGAATGATTTGTAGTATTTGCCCAGTGGCTGATGGTTTTAGGTGTAAAATCAATTGTCTTAGACACAGGCCCAGAGAAGCTGCTATATGCTTATGCATACACATATTGCTAGAGTTAGGAAGCATTGCTTATATAGATTTAGCTAGATACTGTTCAGTTCTGTTTTGGACATTTTGCACCAAACAGATAATTTAGACTTATTTCTTATTGTTAGAACAAGGTGAAGAGACCTCTGCTTACCTACAAAAATAGGTTACTTGGGCATCTAAAATGGTTTTATTTGAAAAAGATATAAAAGAGCTAAAACAGATCAATATTATAGATATTAAACAGTGATATTTTAGTCCACTCATCTCTACATAAGTCATGAAGGTCCGTCAGGTCACTAAAGCAGCTAACTGCAATGGTCTACTGCACCTGGTTTACCTAAATCAGTGGTCTAAATCAGGAAGGGCTGGTTAATTAGCCGATTAGAGAAAAAAAAAAAAAAAATGCAGGTCAGGGTGCTTCAACAATGTGCATAGAAGCCCACTAATTCACTTCCCATTCTGCCATGACTGAATACAAATGGGTATTACTGTATGATCAGTCATTTCTGAAAGAAAAATAATCAGGGGAAGTGCTTTCAGCAGTGGAAACACAATGAGAAAGCGGGACAGGCAGTCTAAGAGGCAGGTGTGTGTGTGCGCATGAGTGGGAGTTGGGGTTTACCTGGGGATGCCAGCGAGATAGGCGATGAGTCTGCGCAGGTCCTCCTGTCGTATTCGGTCATGGTTGGTACGTGAGGGGAATGTTAAGACTGGTCCACCGCGTTTGTCTCTGCCACCTGGTGGACAGAGGGGGAATTGGGAGCAGGAGTAGGAGGAGAAACTGTCAAAATGCTGCTTGTACATCCACTCACATTCCAACATGAGGCAGAGCCCAGAAATATCATACATTACTGAGCTTTACCATTTGCCACTTACACACCATGTATGTAACAGATGAATGTGCATCAGTATGTGAGAGGGTGTGGTTATGTCATGTTTTCAAAGTATGCACATGTATCCACCTACATCACACAGAGCATTGACATGCGTGTTGTGCTGTTCCAGTGCAGGTTCTCATGTTTCTCTCCTGGAGGGGGCCCTCTAAACACAGTTGTATGCTGTACAGACCCAATAACAATAACAACTACTTACCCCATGCTGGCTCTGCTCCATAGCAGAGACTGACAGCAGTGCACTGATATACTACCATCGTGTCCCCACTCTCAAAACTAAACACAGTACTGCTGACTGAACACACCATAGAAAGCTGCAATACAGTGAACTGATGTAACCAGGTTTTAAAAATGTAGCGATTACAGACCAAGTAATCTAAATACATAATACAAAGGGCTACACTTTTAAAAAGGATCCACGTCCTACATTATTCATGTGTTTTATTCCATCGCATTCCAGTTGTCCATGATATGGATCCTTTCAAGTAACATCATTTGATAATTGTCCATTAATTTTGGAGTCTAAAAATATATAAAGACAAGTTTTGACAAGCTGTCTAAACCAAGCAAACAGGAAAACTGCACTGTTTCATTAAACAAAGTTATATATTTTAGGTGACATATTTAAAAAAAATAAATAAATAAAAAAATCTATACACATAGGGCGCAACACACCCAAGATATCCTTTGTTTCTTACAATAAAATTCAGAAGGTGCCCTAAAGAAGACCCACTTTCCATTTTGGAAAAGTGAATCCAGCACTGACTGTTTTGCTCAGACATTCGTAGTCCTTTTTCCAAGTTTGTCACAAATTTCTGAGACACAGCCATATGGTCAGCTTGGCTGTTGCTATGCCAACCACAAGGACTACAGAGATTGGCTGGGTAAGTTTGTCGCCAGCAAAAGTTCCCAAAAACGGGAGGCGAATAATGATGTGATGTGATAATGATGATAGTTGCTGTGTGAAAAAATGACACTTGGTGTAAAAGAGCAGTTTTAATGTAATCCTGCAGGTAATCAATCCTGCAATGCCATTACATGGACTCTGTTATTACCTAAATCTGGACTGTATGTAAAATTAGGGTGTTACTTCAAATACTATTTCTTTTGGCTGAAAGAGCATATTGGTACAATTCCATGTAGCTTTTTGTCATGAAATCAAGTTAACTTTAAATTGCAGTCAAATGTGTTAACACCACAGTCCAGCAAGGTATCACAGTATTTTCATCAGAACACCGTACATTACATAGCCCTATCCCATACTAACCACAAATCAGTATTGCTGGCTATGCCTCATTAAGCCTGATTTCTTCTGTCATTTCTGACAGGAAACAGTTCATATTCTGTGCAGTTTATCATGGCATTTTGATAACAGCAGGATCATAAACATGACTATGTGAAATACAAACCCTCCATGAGAAAATGCCCACTGCCCCAGTCCAGCTCAAAGTTAGCATTAGTTTGTGGGCAGTAACACCGTGTTGCTCATCTAGGTTTATGAACAAGCATAAACCATCACTGTGACAGCATGTTTTTAACAACATCTGCCTTAGCTTATCATCAAACCAAACAATAAGCTACAGAATGCAGAGGAGGAGGTTTATTTAAAAAATAAATAAATAAATAAATAAGTCTGTTTCTCTGGGCATTAATCCCTTCTGTTCTTCCTCTGTACCTCCACTAAAATACACTGTGCTCAGCAGAGAGACTCACTAAAGTAAAAAGTGCACTGACTTGACCGTAATGAACCATGCCTGCAAGGACATCCCAGTGGATTCTCCCAAGCAAGAAAGTGCTGAACCCCCCTAATTGAGTGTACGCTTAATAGGATCAACCATCTTATCCCCCTGGCATGAAGAACAAAAAATAATCACATTTGCGTGATGCACAATCACTGAGCTATATGGACTGTCACTTTTCCTTTAAGAACTGCAGTGGTAGTGGTAGCCTTTCTCAGTTATTTTTATGGACAGTGATTCTTCCTCACTGCATCAAGGGATAAACAAAAGTGACAGCCTCACATCTCTACGGGAAAACCATCCACACTGAAGCCTTTATGTGCTTGTTATGTTTTAGTCTCATGACCTTGAGTGAGAGTAAAATCCATGGAGAGTCATATTTTCTCCCTTTTTTATCCTGATCCCAGCATAGCAGTGAATCAAATCCACACAATACCTTTCATCCACCTGGACGCTTATACAAAAACACACTCAAACAAAACCAAACACTGGGAAAGAAGAACAGGTAGAGTTCGGAATGCTTAGTGGAGCTGTGTATTTTGTTTTTGGCTATAAAAGAACACTGCAGTAGTCGGGCTGGAGGGCACGACTATGCACCACAACAGTCTGCCGGACAAGCAACTCAAAAGGTTGTTCATGTTTGTGTGTATGGGAACTGTACAAAGAAATTGAGGCTGTATTAAGACCCACTTGCACCAAGAGAAATCACGCAAAACACATCCAGTGCATAAAAAATACTAACTTGATACTTGAAGGTCATTTCTGCTGTTCAAGTATGAAAAGGTGAAAATGTATTATACTGAAGAGTAGATAGGGGAGTAAGGGCTAGGGTGATAAGTTCTGAAAAGCTGATAAACGAGGGCAAAGTTACTGATAAATACTGATATTTTCATTATGCACAGGGTTTTATTGTGTTTTTTTTTTTACAGTACAGTTACAGTAACAGTCTAAAAACATGTGTGATCAATTTTAGCAGAATGGGTTGTTATTTAGTGTTATTCGCAAAACGTCCTCACAACAACTAAACATTACACTACAAATACGAGCCAAGAATACTCCTGACATCAATGTGTAAATGGAATGAATGGAGCAGAACATGGACTCAATTTTGTGCTCGTTATCAATGTTATTTTGAGGGCTCAGCCCTCAAAATAACATCTTAAAGAAACAGTCCTACATCACCCACCATCCCCCATAAATAATGGCTTTATGCAATAACTGGAGGGTTACTGGAGTATGCTTATGCTTTTTAGAGGTACTAAAAAAGCAATTTTGCTTTCTATCCAATCCAAGCTTTTTACTAATTCAGATATGCACCTCAACGAATAGCCGACTACATGGGTGCAGAAACCACGCATGTCCAGCATCTCAGCTAGACACAAAGAGCTGTGCAGAGCTCCATAACATGGAGGTAAGACACTCTTTAATTTATGTAACACAAAAATCACTCAACATTACAAATGAGCCTTTCACAATGATTATTTTTTTAATCTCTGTAAAAAGTCACGATGTAGTGTTTATGTATAGCTAAATAGGATTTTTGCTTAGACACAGAATGATATAGGTGCAAAACGGAGATGGAGTTTAAACACTGTTAAAGCGGTGATAAGGCGGGATGAAGGGAGGTAAAGATGAATGTGAAACGGCCTGCTTCAGCCAGGCTGAGACACTAGAAGTCACAATCACAATAAAAGAACGCATGATTTGTTGCATGATGGATTTGCTTGAGGCACACAGTTACAGGGGGGCAACTGAAGCTTAGCTGTTTTTCATTCTCTGTATTTGCACATTTGGAGCGCACTTTGTGCCACTGACTCAGAGCAGCTCAAGTGCACTATGAGCTCTCAACAGACTGACAAACAGCTTCATGCGCAAAAAAAAAAAAAAAACAGAACATCAGCACAAATATTTAACCACTGAGATTATTTGCCCATTGCTTTACTGTAATGCAGAACTTCTCAGAGTCTATATGCAGAGTTCATTTGCAAAAAACAAAAAAAAAACTAATAGCTGACTGTCGTGAGTTATTCTCAACACAGCGCATTCTGAAGCCTAAATGCGCTTTGACACTAAAGCAGCTCATTGCCAACTTCACATTTTACAGCAGAAACAGTCAAATTTCAGTGCTGTTCTCGAGCAGAACCCGATAATCCATAAAGCAAATCAATGTGCAGTATTCGGGTCAGGTGAAGCAACACTGCCAGATTCTGCACTGTCTTAGGCAGAATCTCAAATGGCTCCCTTCTCCCTACAAAGTGCAGCACGTAGGTCTCAAAATAATGCCCACTGCCTCTAAACAGAGCATGGTGTGTCTAACAAAGAACCACTTTGGATTCAGCCATGTGTGTACAATTCATACCGGACCATAAGCAGCTAAAGCCAACATTTCATAACTCACTACTCAGAAAGCAGTGAGCCACTTGAGATTCAGCCTTAGTTATGATCATATAGTCGTTTAATGTTGCCCATTAATGGGCACCTTTCTGTTGCAAGTTTCAGCTCTTTACCTGTTTTTTTCTATGTCAACAAATATTCAAAACTGCACCTAAAAGAAACTTGTATCCAGTACATGTCTTTTTTTTTAACTCTGGAACATGAAATTCATCACTGGAGTTATCTGCTATTCAGCCACAAAAGCCCTAAATGTAAATAAAAAAAAGAAAAAACACTTGGAGCAAGTTACATATATTTTATCAAGTTATTTTTACATAATCAAAACAACCCAAAAGCAGCTTGATATTACCTGGAATGCACAATAAAAAAACAAAAAAAAAAAACATAATATTCTACACACACAGGCCTCTTTATTAGGTACACCTATTCAATTGCTTGTTAACCCAAATAGCTAATCAGCCAATCACAGAGCTGGAACTCAGTGAATTTAGGCATGTAGAGGTGGTCAAGACAACTTCCTGAAGTGCAGACCGAGCATTAGAATGGGGGAAGAAAGGGGATTTAAGTGACTTTGAACGTGGCGTGGTTGTTGGTGCCAGACGGGCTGGTCTGAGTATTTCAGAAACCGCTGATCTACTGGGATTTTCACCACAACCATCACTAGGGTTTACAGA
Source organism: Pygocentrus nattereri (assembly GCF_015220715.1). Classification (NCBI taxonomy): domain Eukaryota; kingdom Metazoa; phylum Chordata; class Actinopteri; order Characiformes; family Serrasalmidae; genus Pygocentrus; species Pygocentrus nattereri. The sequence goes on from NC_051237.1 coordinate 9,698,950, forward strand.
GAACGGTCCGAAAAAGAGAAAATGACCAGTGAGCGGAGAATGGGCAGACTGGGTCAAGATGATAGAAAGGCAACAGTAACTCAAATAACCAACCAAAATCTCTGAGGAATGTTTCAAACACCTTGTTGAACGTATGACATGAAGAATTAAGGCAGTTCTGAAGGCAATTGGTGTGTGTGTGATTTTATATATATATATATATATATATATATATATATATATATATATATATATATATATATATATATATATATATATATATATATATATTTCTAATTAGCTGACCTACCCATGCTCTGCACAGATTGGTGAGTGTTGTGAGGTTGAGCAAGTTTTATAACACTGGGGGGAAAAAATCTCATTCAATTTAAGCAGAAATCAAAACTCATGTCAAAATATCGAAATTTAGAGCATGCTATGTTGAAGTAATTGGATAGCTTGCTATGAAATAGCCATCATAAAATACTGCATTTGTGGGCAGAGCATGAATGAGTCCGCTAGTTTGTCTATCTCTGTTGTGATGCACCACATGATGACAGAAGACAACCAACCTGATAAAAAGGCCACTTTTTCCTTGAGAATGGGCAAAACCTCCATCGCCTTCATCTCTTCATTCCTACGAAATCCTGAAAAACAAAATCAGAGTTAATGTGAGAAAACCTGCATTAAAGAAAAGCCACCTAGCCGTTAGTGTGTCGGGTGCATGACCTAAAGACACCCTCCACTTCATAAAGCTGTATAATCTGAATCATGACACTGATCCGTATGTAAAACACAGGTATTTCTGAAAGATGTAAAGGACATCTTTGAAGCTCATCATTCGCTATTTCAATATTCTAAGCTAAAGACACCTCAGGTTTTGGATTGAGCTCCAGAGCTTCTCCATGAGCTCAGTTGAGAGTGCCCCGGCTGAACTGTCGCTTCTGTTCAAGCACTTGTTTTCATGATTCAGTAGCTGAAGCTGGCTTCATTGGTTAGGGGCGAGCTGAAAGGGTTAGTCATGCTCTGCTACCAGACTTTCTTTGGGCTCAGTTTGGCAGGCTCAGGTTTGGGCTGAGATCAAGTTGTGACTCATGTCAAATATTCGCACATGGACAGATAATTTAAGTGCTATTTTACAGGCTAATTAAATGATTAAATGGTGGCTGAAGCATATGTTTATGTGCAGATCCTTGAGAGATAAAAACACAAACAGGAATTTCACCAAGATGTAGAATGAGTCACCCAGAACAGAATCAAACATGTGTATGTCTCATTATGTGCTTCCTCTTGTTTAAAAGGGTGCAAAACGTAGCTCTTTTTTTTTTAAGGATGGCTTTGAAACTCCCCCCTGTACTTCAGTACAGCTAATGGCACATGAAATATGCTCAGAAAGACAAGCCAAGCCCTCCTACACTCACTTGTTCACTCCCTCTCTCATCTGGCATCATCTCATGATGGACTTTGCAGTGTCATAGCGCCTCTTACTGTAAGCACAGGCCTAACTAACATTCTCTCAAGCACACTAGTGAAGGTATATAGACACTGAAATATGAATACCCATCTGTCAAATACAAACCCATAAAAATCAACAGATTCTAATGCTGTCAAAAATATACAAGGATGCATGATTATCAGCTACAATCCATCATTTTCTTTCACTAAACAGAGCAGCTTTTACTGTTTGCTTTGTTAAAAGACATCTTATTTAGTGATGTTTGATATCTGAATCATACCAGTATCAGCAGATATTTGCTTGAAAAACAATTAACATCTGACAGACGTTTAGATATGACCTATATTATAAACCCATATTTGATGTATTTATTGTGTTCAGGAAGAAGAGAATGCGCAGGTGATGCTGGGCTACTACGCAAAAAAAATCTACATCTTATTCATCTTACTGAATTTATAACTCTACAGAAATGCATATCCAGGCAGATTAAGCTCCAATTTCTTCTGTGTTAGAAACGTTTATGTATAAGTATCAGAGAATTTGTACATGAAAAAATATCAGATATTGGCATCAGCCCACACTTTCCATATCAGTGAATCCCGACTATCAAAATATGTATTCAATCTACTAGAACTGTGCGATATGACAATTTTTATTGCTACGATGCATTACATCACAATATGCTTTCCTGGGCATATTGGGGATATCATCAGTGCTTAAAAACAGGTCCCAACTTCATGTTGGACAAGAAAGAGAGGATAACCAGCCCTGTTTAAAATGGAGTTAGTACAGCAGTATATCAAATATTAAATAAAAATCACTTGATTGATCAGTTTTGATAGTATTCTTGAAATTTGTTCCAATTTATTAGATGTCAAAAAAAAAAAATCATGACGTATTGCGCAGCGTGAAAAACTTTTATTTTATCGCGATATTAGATCTTTGTCATATTGTCCAGCACTACTATCTACCTGTTGACAGACATGCAGCAATTTGTCATTTAAACTGGTATCATGTACAACAGAGCACGCAAAAGAGGGCTGTTAAAAGAAAAGTTTATAAAAGGTAGCTAGCAAAAAGGTGGGATTATTTCCCCTTTAAAGGCAACCCAAAATTAGAATCTGAAATCTCTAGTTTCAAGTGCTTTCACGAAGTAGAGTAATCAGGAAAGACAACAGCGAGTACGAGTAAATGAACTGAAGAGCAGAGGAAGGGTTGTATGTGCGTGCGTGTGCCTGTGTGTGTGCCTGTGTGTGTGCCTGTGTGTGTGTGTGTGTGTGTGTGTACGTGTCTGTGTGGGGCGGTTCTGTGGGTGGAGAAAACAGGAGCTAAGTCTCCCCCTCAGGGAAAGTGTGTCGGACTGAGCCAGTGAGTGTGTGGTAAGTAGAACAAACAAGGTGAACTTTCCTGCAGCTGGATGATGTAATGGCAGGGTGTGTGCGTCTGTCTGTCTGTCTGTCTGTCTGTCTGTCTGTCTGTCTGTCTGTCTGTCTGTCTGTCTGTCTGTCTGTCTGTCTGTCTGTCTGTCTGTCTGTCTGTCTGTCTGTCTGTCTGTCTGTCTGTCTGTCTGTCTGTCTGTCTGTCTGTCTGTCTGTCTGTCTGTCTTCCCCCCCAGCATGTGACTATTTCTGTTTGTCAGAGTCCAAGAAAAGTACTTGTTCTGCTGCTCAGCTGAAGAAGTTTGCTTCTACTTTAATATCTACCGTAATGGTCACAACGTAGCTTTACCCTTCGTTCCCATTAGGTGGACACACCATATTTTATTATTGCGGATGTATTCACGGCCGTTCTTAAAATCGCTCCTTTTTTTGTATTTGTATCCTGTGGAGTGTCCCTCACAGGAGAGGAAAAAACCAAAAACAAAGCAAAACAAAAACAATTCAAGGCTACATCCCTGTCATTGGCACTTGCTGCACAATGAGCAGATATATACAGACAAATTTCATATATATGTGAAAAATAAAGCCACTTTAGAGTCTGACAAAACCATGTGAACCAGATATCTGAAGCCGTAAATGCCTCTAAATGTTTCACAAACATTTTATGACAGTTTTTGATGGTTTCATTTGAAGCAATAATATATTGTAGAAAGTATGTTCTAAGGCAAAATAGCCCCCATTGTTTAATTACCAAGTTACCACTATTTTACCATCAACAACATCAAATGCAAAAATCAAATGACACACTCCTATCATATTACTTCACTTCAGGACTGAGCAAAAGGAACATTTCTGAACATTAATGAGCAGAAGTGTAGAGACCTCCATTCATCAGCATCTCGGCAGTGTATAAATAAATAAATAAATAAATAAATGGAACGTGTTTCCAATTTTTACCAGATTTTTTATTCTTTATCATTTGAGCACACAAGCTGCCCTTTGTATGTGACAATTTCTGGACAAAAGGACCAATACAAATTACAAACGCACCAGAATTGCTTTGAATAAAATTTCTTTACATTGCATTCTATTTTACGTCTTTGTTTAGCGACGCTATTGAAGTCGTTTTGATGAGTAGTGTACCTGGATGGATGGTTTGTTTTTTTTGGAAAGTGTTAGGATGTACTGATGATCAGTTCAGCAGCAAGGCAAGATTAAACAGAACATCACCGTTCAGTCATGTGACTCAACGTGCAGCTGGATTTAGTGTTCCTATCCACTTATTTTAGGAGCTCCAATTAGCCACATTCAACCTCAGCACTTCTGCAAAGGCAAGTTTTTACAGTCGCCAGTAATCTAGTCGTCAAATGACAGCAGCAGAGCCAGGAGCTTCTGCTTTTGCCCAGTAACATGAGGAAGGAATGACAGATGGGAATAAGTACAGGAGGAAACAAGGGACTGACTGTAAAAGACAAAAAAGGAGGATGGAGTAAAGAGGGAGGATGGGGGCTCTGAAGGAGGAGCAGAGGGGGAGAGATGATGAGTGTGGTGGTCAAGACAAAGGAAGGAAAGAGGAGGACAACAGAGGGAGGGAGAGACATGCAGTGTAAGAGGGGTGGAGGAAGGAGAGTGAGACAGGGAGAGAGAAAGAGAGTGTGTGCGGTTGCAGGGGAAGTAACACAGCAAGGCCAACCAGCTATAGCCCTTCCACTCTGCACCGGAGACAGCTGCCTGCTGCCAGCTCTGCAACAGCTGTCTGCTCCAACACACACGCGCAAACATATGTGCAGACAGGACCACGCTCCTACAACACAAAAGGCTAAACAATATTTAAAAAAAAAAAAAAAAACTTTTTATTTAAAAAATATATAAGCAAGTGAGAGGCCACGTCCATGAGCTTTACATCTAAAGAAACAAGACATTTTAGAAACTTTGTCAAGCATTTGTTACAAGCAGAGTTGATTACTGTAATGCTGCTCTTACTGGGCTCCTGTGCATCCTCTAAAGATCATACAAAAAGCGGCAGCACGCATCCTAACAAAAACATAAGAGAGAGATCATATATCTCCAGTTTGAGAGAACTGCACTGGCTACCTGCATCTTTCAGAATAGATAAGAAGTTCTGCTACTACCTTTAAGGCCCTAAATGACCATAAGCACCTGCTTCCATCACAGAATGTCTGTCTGTTTATGTTTCAGCACATGATCTTCTGATACTGACCTTCTGTACAGAAAACATGGAGAGGCCTCATTCAGTTATTCAGTATACTTCTAAACTATGGAACAATTCCACCTTCTATTAGACAGTCAAGCTCAAAGCACACTTTTAGCAAACATTTAAAAGTGTCTCTCTGTGTCTTGTGGTAAATATCCATTATGATGTTAAATTAGTACTCAAAATTTCTTCTATAGATTATTATTATTATTATTATTACTATTATTATCCAGGATTATAGCTGTGGTGCTGTGGAATTCAGTCACAGAGAGCTTTGGGGAAACCATGAACAATATTTTCAGAATTTTACAACTCATCCAAACCATCAGCACATTTAAGCTGTATGGAAAACTGCTTAGAATTTCCCTCAGATAGTTCCCTCTACAGTAGCCTAATAGCTTAAAGGCCTGTAACCACCCACCGGCCAACATGAGTGAAAGAGAATAGAACTAGTGGTGCACCAAGATGAAAGTTCTTGGCCAAAACCAAAATTCAGGATGAGCTTGGCTGGAATAATAATAATAAAATAAATAAATAAATAAATAAATCCAAACAAAAGAGCAGTTTATACAAAACAGAGAACACTTTCAATCAAGGCAATGTATTCCATTTTTTTTTTTAAATCCTCTGCACGTTGGTACCGTCATTTGTGATTTTTATGTCACTGTGCTCACAGGGACCTTTTCTGCTTCTGGTTTGCTGTGTTCTGTGCATCGAGCTGGATGTCATGTTTTCCCAATGGTCTCAGACCTGTAGTGCTCTAGTTCTGAAGCACTGTGTCTTCTCCTGATACTCAACATGTGCAGGGAATACAGATTGCATGTCTAATGTCCTTCAAAAAAACCAGGTAATAAATTCAGCCGGGTGATGTTTTCTCTGGGCAATTAGCAAATTTGAAAAATCAATGAATTACCACAAAATATTTGAAAATAACAGACTTGATAAGAAGGTTTCAAACTGCAGCCGTTTTCATCCATAAATCAACTCTGCATGACATATCCTCACAAGGACCGAACATTTAAAGTTAAGAAGGAAAAATGCTGTTGCTGAAAGTGATTTCTTTTTGCGGCAGTGAGCTTTACACCTTAAAGCCCACAGGATGCTCACCACTGCTGTGAGCATAAACAAAGTAAACCACGATTAGAGTTTCAGATCACAGCTTGCATATAAAAAGGAAAAAAAGGAGCAAAATAAGAAAAAGTACTGACAAAACAAAACAGTAAGATCCACTTATCAATAATTACTGATAATTCAATAAGTGGTTCAATTGAAGCAATTTCACTATCATTCCATTTCCCAGCCCAATGCATTGGCAAGGATCATTACTGGGTTACCTGTCAATCACCCCCAACATCACCTGCCCCAATAGCTACATGCTCTTTGTATGCTAACCTAACAGCAAACCTTGCTGCTGCAAAAACAGATAAAATGGTCTAAAGATACATATGCATGCACACACACTCAACCCTATCCCCCTCTCTCAATCTCCCTCAGAGAAGGAGTCGACTGTGGTTGCCTGTTGACTGTTGGTGGGTATGATTGTACGGTGTAATGAGCATCCAAAGTCAAGGGCCTCTGCATCGGTCATATCTCGGCACATTTTAGGGACAACGTAAATCATCTTACTGCAACTGGAACCAGACAGACTCAAAGTCATCAAAAGACAAATTAGTGACCTTATTTATCAAAGTGACTCAGGACCAGCAGATGAAAAACTGACAAATGTGCGTCATCGGGCGGCTGCATTACAGTTCGCTGCTTATAACTGAGCCAATTTGGCTCAACAATAACTGGATTTAAATTGCTATAATAAGATTTCAATGCTCAAAACAAACCCAAATTCACAGAGGGCAAAACCCAAAGTGTGCTAAAAATTACGACGGCATCTCAGCAGGCTCCAGCCTGACTGACCCCACATAAGGTCAGGTCACGACTTCAGTGGAAGTTGCAGTTGTCACAGCCTTCTGAAGCAAAGCAGGCCATATTTGTCAAGCACATGTAGCCTGTGAGCATGTTAGCCAACAAGCTACTAGGCTCAGGACTTCTATGACCCCTCTACCTATTCTGAAGAATAAACGTCTCACAATCTTGTGAACAATGGGACTCAGAATAAACATCACTGCAGTTCAGGGAAGCAAATTTCGGTGATCATCGACATTGTCACAATAAATTATGCCACAACGTGGGTGTCCTCAGAGCTTCCACAGAACTGACCAACTACATGTTCTATAAAAGCAGGTTTAGAACAGGCAAACTTGTCCAAGGCTTCACCCTGCTGGTGAGAGATTAAGTTTGAATCTTAATGTGCAGAACTTGTCCTATTTATGTCTAGTTATGTCTAATTATTCTCAGACCTACAATCTGAGTGAAAAGTAAAACATGTTATTGTTTACATGAATTTCTGAACACTGGTATGTCACCCTTTTGCTTGAATGACAGAGCTAGCAGGGACTGATTGCGCATTTCATTCATTTCAAAAGCCTCTCAACAGTAGATCAAATCCACCTTAGAGTCGTCTGAACTTGTATTGCAACGGAAGTAAGACGACCTTTTTGTACATAGAGCTTAACATGGTCAGTTTCAGAAATGTGCTTCAATTTGAATAGTGACCTAGAAATAGTGCAGAACCTCTTTCGTTTCAAACATTTGTTTCATTTGGTGCTTTAAATGGAATAGACTCGATTTTCAGTGCAGTCTGTGACTTTTGGACCCCATTGTATTTCATATGTGCTCAGTTTTTGACAGAATTTCATAAAAGCACCGTGTCTTCCAGCTTATGAACCCTCAGAAAAACTAAGATCCTGTGCTGTGTGTACCGAAAAATGTCTTTAAATATTGAGTGATAATATATTTTTGCAGTATTGCCAACACCTAAATGAAAGGCCCATAAACCAAGAGTAGATATCAGTTCAAATAAAAGCAAGTGGAAAAGACAGATGACCAACAGGGAGCCCGAATGCAGTTGTGTGTCAGATAAATAAAGCGATAGGTGGGGGAAAAAAACAACATTCTTCAACCTAAGATTCTGTGGCATGTCTAAACACCCCCTGAGAAGCACCAACAGCTCCTCTCACAGTGTGTGTGTTCTGCCACTAAATGCAATGCAGGACTAACAATACAGACCATGCTACAAGCTGTTATATTAGCAAATGACAGGTATTCACTATTTGTACCCCTCAATTTTAGAGTTGCACAAGTGACTCGTGTTGAAAAGGCTTTAACGGTCCTACATGATGGATAAACCACAGCAGCAGTGTCACGTTAAAGCGACCTATTCTTCCTAGCTTTTTTTTTGTCACAGCATTTGAATATGCTATTTTGAAAGGCCTCCATGGCTAATGTTAGATGTTAAGGCTAATGACTATTGTTTGTTCTCACTTTCAAAACATAGGAAAAGCTGAAGACTACTTTAATGAGTAAATAAAAAAGCACATTTGTTTGTTTGCTCATCTTAGCTTGTATTCAGGATCTCTTCTCATTCACGTTGTCTCAAATTGTTTCTATTAAAAAAAAGTGCATGAAGTTAAAAAAAAAAAAAAAAAAAAAAAGCACACAAACATTTTACATTTCATTTCTGTTGCTGCAAAAGCAAAACTGTGCTAATGATGCACGATTCTCAGTGCCCCTTAAGTAAGAGCTTATATGGGCAGCTCAATCGTCTGGTGGACATTTAGAATCATTTTAATGACAAACTTGAAGGGCAAAAAAGAAATTGTGATTCAAACAGCAGGAATTAATTCCCAAACATTTTTTGTACAAGTACTTCGGCTTGTTTACCATTAGACTGTGTGTGGATTATTAAGTGTTAAAAGTAAAATTTATTTGCATGGCTTTCCTATTTTCAAATTATAAAATACAATAAAAAGTATTTATTGTAATTGTAAACCATCTATGAAATTTCATTTTAGTTGGCAAATTCAACTTTTTTTAAATATTTGAATTCAAATATAAATAGACTTTTTTGTACCATATTTAAAGGCATGACAAAAACCAACATGAACCACTGCCATAACCAGCAGTGAACTGTGACAATTACAGTTACAGTGTTTTATAGATGTATTGATCAACCAACGATCAACCAAGGAGATCATTCTGGCCTAAATAGCACAGGCAAATCTTTAACCAGGTACCCCAGTGTTCCCAACTCTACTGTTAATGTATGACAAGGTGCATCAATCACATTACATTTACATTTATGGCATTTGGCTGACGTTCTTATCCAGAGCGACTTACAAGTAGGCGAAGGTAGCGTTAGGAGTCTTGCCCAAGGACTCTTATTGGTATAGTGTAGGGTGTTTACCCAGGTGGGGGATTGAACCCTAGTCTACAGCGTAGAAGGCAGAGGTGTTAACCACTACACTAACCAACCGTTTCAGACATTAGACAGTAAAGGTCAGGATGATATTAACATACTAAGAAACACTGTATAGTGTTAAACATTCCCTTTCTACTACGACTGAGTGCAATTAAGTAATATTACATCCTGCTCAGAGCGCTGCATTAAGATCATAAATGAGTCAGTTACAGTAAATAATGGAGGACATACAGAATGTTAACCTGTTAACATGAAAGCAGAGTGAGGTTTTCACTGATAGACAAATGGGACTGCTGGCATTTACTGAAGGAAAACATTCAGTCGCTCTACTCAAGGATATAGAGTCTACAGTAAGGCGAATGGAGGAGGAGTGGAAATGCCACGTCGCAGCAGGCTACATTTTCAGACTGCAGAATTAGTATTAGGTCTATAATGTGCACACACACTTTTCAGTGGTCTGCTCCAGCACTAGCACTACCCACTAAAGCACAAAAAATTCCAAAACAAACACGCAGACCAATACAGACGGAGACGCGCATGAACACACCATCATAAACGGACACCTCTGAGAGTCAGAATCGACTTTAACATCCATCGTTCCATAGAAGAACCTCAGTCACACTGGGGTCTTAAACACCACAGAGGGGCTTTGGGGTGTGTCTTCATGTACATGTCGGTCACAGAACCCGGTAAAACAGTTCACTGCGACTTCAGCCTTGTGTATTTATTCCTATGCATGTATGTGTATGCTCGCACATGTGCAGAACTGCTCCCGTAATAGGTGGTCCATCTCTGGAATACATGCTGTAATCGGTGTGAGGACTTTAACAGAAGGTGTGCACATATTTTCATATTCCACTGTCATTTAATTTTATTATTGTTCCTGTATTCTCAGCTCCCTCGCTACGCTAAATTTAGCCTGTCCCCCATGGAGTCCCACTGAGCGCCGCTCTCCTCTCCCATTTCAGGAGCAGCCAGAGCAGAAAGGAGGGAGGTGTGTGTGTGTGTGTGTGTGTGTGTGTGTGGAGGGGAGGGGGTTACTGCAGGACACACCCGCACAGTGCAGTCTTTCTCTCTGTCCACTGGTCAGTCTGATCACTATTCTGTCTGGCTCACTGTGTCTACAGGATCACTGTCTCTCAGCTCGGTGACTAACGCAGGGATAGAATAATATGGGCCAAAAAACCTATACTGTGATAATATTGCAATAATGCTGTACATTGCAATTGCATTAAGCCTTAGATCACATTAAAAGTCAGTGGTGGACCTTTAATGTGACATGCCGTTTCACCAGATGCCGTTGGAAACAGCCCATTTCACCCATTATACAAGACATGATTTTACTCATGTGTTTCTTTTACCAACATTAAGTGCAGGATACCAAATCACCTAATGTTTAAAGGCTCAGTTATGCTTACTATGTTCATGTGTAGAAATACTAGTGTCTTGCTATGTTTTGCACGTAGTAAATAAATAAAAATGAACTTTTTTCTTCTTTTACCCATCACCAGGCACAGGCCTAAATTCATTTTCTGCTGGATGCTTGCCTCGATGCATCAACAAGCTCAGAGAGTCAAAGCCTGATCAGATCACTCATAGCTAGAGTTTCAACAATCACAACAACATCCATGGTGACAGCACATCAATACCATTACCCTGTATATATTTACCTAATTTATTTATTTTCATTTTTCTATGCATGGATAGCTAAGTGAAAAGCATTTTTAAAAAGAAGCAGGAACCCCTGCACTCCCACAGTGCACCACTGATGCTTGCAACGTCAGTGCGGCTGAGAGTATTACGACAATCCTACGTCAAAACTTTCTCATTCCCTGCACTTGCAGGGCCCTGCGCTTCTGGGGATTAAGCTACAGGCTAAACTACATATCATCAAACGTACAAAAGGGCACCCATACTACAGCAAGCTCTGAAACATTGTTTTGGACTTTGTGTAAAGCACTGAGCAAGATTAAGGAAGTAGAGCTCACTGTGCTGAGGTTAGGCTGTATTCCTTGGGGGAACAGCAGAGATAATAACACACTGAGTTCATTTCCTGCTTTATTTTACCTGTAGATGTTCAACTGTAACCACAGTGAAATAGACACTCCCTGCCATAAGAAGCGTGAGAGATTCTTTACCAGCCCTCCTACAGATTACAGACTGTCTAAGGGATCCAGGCCAAAAATTAAACAAATCACATCTGCACATACACAATACACAGATTTTCATATACACTATAAAGTCAGATGAACAGTACAAGACAAAGCCACTTTCTCGACAACTACAAATATGGATTAAAAAAAATTATAAAGCTGCATTTCAAAAAATGTTAAAGGATACAGAGAAAATTGGGAGTACCAACAACCATGCAGTCACCAAAACTGTCCATATCAGATAAACAGTACCTAGAGCTTTAATCTTTGAGAGAGCTCCACTGAGCTCCACTGTCACTCCAGATCTGGAAAAAACACAGGTGTTTCATTCCACATCCTTCCATAGCTCTTAGGAAGCACTTCATGAGAAAAGAATATAGACAAAAAAGTATAAACTTTGCAAATAAACCAAAGAAGCTGCTGCTGTTCTCAGAACAATGAAATGACCACTTCAGCAAGATCACTGAATGTTCTTGGGATTACCTTGGTTACGAGTTGCAACAAAAATATCCAACCAACTTCTAAAGCCCTATTCAAACTGGATTAGTTTTACCACAGGAGTTCCAGTAATGTAATTTGTGCACAATTTGCCTGGATGATTTGTACAGGATAAAAGGGTCTGTGTAATTTTTCCAAATTACTCCATGCCCTGAATCGAAACATTATGGTTCAGACGTTTGTCAACATTATGCAACAAGCTCTAAAATTCCAAAAAAAAATAACACATTTTGTGGCTTAATGGCAAACAGACTACAATCAGGCCAATAAAGTGGGTTCACTCAACTTACAAAATGCCATCCAGACTTCTCCTTGTAATTGTAAAAATGTTGTGGATTTCAGTAGTCCTGTCATGAACTTTAGGATTAAGAAACTGGGTCAAATCCAGCTCCATTTTAGCTGTTATTCTTGCCTTGAGGTTGCAGAAAAAAAGAAAAAAAAAAAGGAAGAAAGAAAAAATGGAGGCATTGTTTCCTACTACTCAGTTCTGTTATTACATTACTCTCAAGTTGATTTGAACAGGACCACCATTTCTGAGGGAGCTTAGAGTTCGGCAAATTATAGAAGGCAATTCACTCTGGAATTATTACTTGGCCAACTTTGCAGGTCTTGGGTATCATGGAAATCACAGATCTCATCAGTCAGTAATCACTCAGATTACAGCAGCTCAGGTAAAACTACTCAAGCTCAAACAGGGTTTAAGACTGAACTTCGGAGGTGTGGAAAAATATCCATGCAGATTTCTTTTTCTGCTTGTTTCCTGTTGCTGAGAAATGAACAACTGATGTTTCAAAGCCACTTTTAGCAAAAATTATGTTTGTCTCTGACTTTTGTACAGTACTGTATATAAGCTGTTCCATGCATTTGTGTAGACCATTTATATTACCTGCACAATCTCACAGGTCATCAGCTTAGAAATTAATCAAAACCACACACATATATAAAGACTTCAATGAAACCAACCAAGTCCATGCACCCATATGCATACGTGCACACACACACAAGCAAGGCTGAGCTGCCTCTCTTGCTGTCTCAAAGGATTGATCACAGTGAGCTCAACTGACTCATCACGAGGCACTGCACACCACTCAGAGAGAGAGAGAGAGAGAGAGAGAGAGAGAGAGAGAGAGAGAGAGAGAGAGAGAGAGAGAGAGAGAGAGAGAGAGAGAGAGAGAGAGAGGAGAGGAGAGGAGAGAAGAGAGGAGAAGAGAGGAGAAGAGAGGAGAAGAGAGGAGAAGAGAGAGGAGAGAAGAGAGAAGAAGAGAGAGACACTGGGGGGACAGTGATCTCACAGGATTGCAGCCAGTCTCAGCCACATAGCATCCAGTGCCAGAATGTGGGGATGAAGACATTATTCCTCCTCCACACTCCTACTCCATCCCCCGCACCTGACAAATGGCCATCTCTTCCTCCTTTACTCCCCTCATCTCTCCCACCCAGTGCTGTGACCATCAGGGGCCAGGGAGGGGAAGATGGGACCAAGATAGAAATTGCATCCATGTGAGGGGGAAAAAAATGAAGGAGGAGTGATGCAGTGAAGAAGTGAGAGATAAAACAGGAAAGGAATTTCAGTTCAGGATGAAGTACTCACAAAATACACACTAACAACATTAACCACTGGCCTTACCTGCAGCCACAGAGAGTCAAGAGAGGATAAAAGAATATGTTATGACTGAGTCCACTTCAAAGCTACACTCAGGAATCTGAACATGCATAGTTTTCTTTATATGCGCACCATCAGAAAAAAGGCACTGTGGAGGTAGTTTTCATTCATCAAAGTACAAACAACGTAACTATGACCTCAAACGGTACAACAGTGGTTTTATTTGTACCTTTTCATGTTTTTAATGTTTTAAAGGTGAACAATACAATAACAAGCAAGGAGTGAAGACAAGGTGTGGAGTCAATACAGTCAAAGTTAGAAAAGTTCATTTAAATGTAATCTGGCACAATTATTTTCCCTAACTAAAGGTACTGAAGAGGTGCCAAAGACAAGAGGTGCACCACCACAGTGACAATTTACTAGGTTCTTTTTCTGAGAGTGTATGGTATTTACATATATAGCCTGCACTTTCCTAAATGACCCACCCCATAAAAAGCCAATATAACTAAGGTATTTAATTTATATCACTGACTTCTTGTCCTTTTCTTTACAATTGAAATCAAAGAGCAACATAAGACACGCATCCCAGTTTGAATCTGCCACAACTATGCAACACTGCAATAACTACCCTTCAAGCCTGGACTGATTAAACTGTACATGTGTATTACTTTCACTTACTAAATATAAGTGAATTTTCACATAGTAAGTCTATTTGAGAAACATGGGTGGAGGTTTAGCTGTATAGATAAAACCAGTAGTAGGAGGCTTCTTAAAGGGTTTTGTCTGCGTTCATGTCCATTTGTACAAACTGTGGAATGTCATATAGTGTCAGAAATCACATATGCAAGTCTACAACTTAGCAATCTGAGGAAAGTGTGTGCTGAACTGTGGCATGCCGTGTGCATGACGCTAAATATATCTATAGCCAGGAATCCAACTAATGATCTCTCAATGACCGGGCAAAGCCTTGGATGGACTGGAAAGCCCCATCTAGACTGAACGATCAAATTCGAACACAAAATAAAATAAAAAAAATTAAAACACCTGTCCAAAACTAACCTTTAGTATGAGAATAAAATGCCCAAAAAAATCTATGAAGAGAACTGATGAAAAATAAGAGGAAATGATCAGAAAACAGAACTGCAAAGAAGAATGCAGTTACTATTCCGCAATATTTGTTAAGATAGTGCTTTTTCTGAGAGTCACCTTTCACAATTCACAGTTCATAAGTGACAGTCATAAGTCAGTAAAGCACCAGCTCAACTAAATTAGCATAAAAATAAAACACAAAATTATATGGACCATTACCAGTTTTAACACTTTATAACTGATAAACAAAAACAAACAAACAAAAAAACTTAAATGGTCAGGCCTCATTTTGAGCATTAAAAGGTACAGCTCTGAATGTGTACCTCTTTCTCCAGATGAGTAAAAACAAAACAAGCAGTGACCCTGAAGGCAGTAATTAGCCGTAGGAAGTAGCACTTCCAGCAACAGAATGAGTCTCATGATGCAACTTATGACAATTATACACTGCTGTTGAGAAGCAACCTTACATTTGAATAATGCACTATACAAATAAAACTCTACATCAGCATTACCATCAAAACCTAACACCAACTGAGAACTAAATGCTCTTCCAGGACTTTGCCTAGCTACAGATGGCATGACTGTAGTGTCTGAAGGGCACATCCAGTACCTGGCAGCTGAAGCAGTGTGGTCCCCGTCTGTGCATACTGCCACCTGTGCTGGTCCACCAGTGACAGCATGCTGCCCTGCCAGCGGCTCGACAGATTCGCAACATCCCTTACAGCACCACAGTGTAGGTTCATGGCTAAAACTCTCTATAGAGATGGCTGTTTCACAACTACATATGAATGAGAAAGTGACTGCAATCTTCAGCACATGATGGAATTCCGACTCCGGCAGCGAGTGATGGATAACATAGTCCAAAGCAGACATTTCACAGCTTCTTCAAAACGCTCCATCAACCTGGCCATTGAGAGCGGCCTGACAGCACAGGCATTCTCTTCCCCGCTGATTAGATTTACAACATGCCTGAGATGCTGGGCTGAACCCCACAGCCTTTGCTGTAAACAGGCTGGCAGTAAGTAAGCCCCTGTAAACAGCTGTCATGCCTGGATTTAAGGAAGGAATAGGCTTTGTCTGTCACTGCCTCTAATCTCCCTCAGTCTTAATACTCTAGAGACAGAATGTGTTTGACTGGAGAGGGGCAGAAAGGCAGTCATTCCTGCCCCAGTGTCCATAATCAGGAGGGGGTGTGCAGCCAAGACAGGCTAATCAATGTACAGCCCAGTAAATTTACTTAATAGACGTTAGATTCAAAGGAGTAGGTTGACCAAAAGAAATACGTTCATGCTACAATGGGTAAAAAGTAAAGGCTATTAGTTAGTATTACACAAATTAGAATGAGAAATGGCTCCTAGCATTTGTTTCTGAACAATATCCTTGTTAGCATTTTGTAGATCTGGCAAGAGGTTTGTGAATGCATGTCTGCCCATCACACAAAATTCAGAAAAATAAAAAACTGCTGCTGTGACAAAAGAGAACAGAGGATTAGTGAGAAGCTTCTTAGAAAGTGTGGAGATCAGCTTTAGCCTCAGAAAGGGCCTCTCCTGTAGCCTTGACCACTGACCGTGCAATACGGAAACATTATTGCTGCAATGTCAGCACCCCAAGAATATTTTTGCTTTGAGATGTGAAAGACACAAGGGAGGCGCCAAACCAACTCGTTCCCCTTTCTTACGATTCTGATAATTAAATTTAGGGTATCAGCTAAAAACCAAACCGATACTAGTTCTATTTTTGCCCCTCTTCAAATTAAAATCTATATACCTCATAAAATGTGTTAAATTTAATTAATTCCCTGAAAAATGACATTTATTTTACAAAATTTTGGAAATTAAGGTGTTTTTGAATTGAGGCACACTGTACAAGTATTTTATTTCCAACCAAATTATTCAGATTTTCTTGTAAGGCTATTAAGTCTACCTAATTACTGTCATACTATGATCTCAAAATTGTTGTGTTTAATTCATGTTTTAGGTCTTGCATTACAGATTTATAGAGATTACAGAGCTCACTTTTTGAGTTTTAATTCATTTGATTGGCTGGTTAAGCTGAAGGTGAATGTTGTCTAAAGCCAGGCACACATTACGAGAAATCTCATTCCGTAGTGACAACTCACACTGTTGATGTTTGAAAAGACCATCACATACAATCAAAGCCTACACTGTAATGATCACACCGTTCAAAAACTCAACAGTCTATGAACCATTATCAAAACAAAGGTGCTCATTTAAAACACGCTGTGCATTTAAGCCCTGAGAAACTGAGCTACAGCAGCTTCACTAACTTGTGCTTTACTAAGACTTTACTTAGCAGGTGTATTCAAGCAGATTTTAGCAGCCACTATGGAGGTTTTTGCTTTTGTTTTGCTATATTGTGCTTTGGAATGACATACTTACTATATAGAGCGACTGTGACTAAGAAACAGCATTGATAGCCGGTAATGTAGACCTGTTATGCCTGGTTGATACCCGTTTCATTTAATAAGGCCAATATCCATACTGATCCAGTATATCGGATCAGTGCATCACTAAAGGACACCTTTGCCACTTAATCAATCCTGTTAAACAGCCTGACAAATGCACTGAAAAGAAATTGACACACTTCCAATGATCTCCAGGGAAATTGCATCAAATTATCCTACAAAACCCTAAACATATTCATACAAAGGTTCTGAAAGAATTTTTCAGGGTAATACTGAATTAAGCTAAGATGTGGGTTTCTAACCTCAGCCATTATCTCCACTAGAGGGATCGGTTCAATCCATGAGATGATGAAAATGAAAGTGAAGGAAGTCCATTAGTACAGTGACGTTCTTCCTGTGGACACCTCAGGTTCCAAACCATAAAAGCAGACCATAGCATCTACATAAACCTCTAAGAGGCCTTCCATTAACTCTCCTCAAGGGATAAACACTAGTCTTTAGAGCAAGCTAAGCAATAAACAGCAATGATGGTACAGAAGAGAGACGGAAACTGGCCAGTGCGATTTTGTGGAGGTGGTCTTGGAACAGAGGGTATGGAGGTGTGTGTTAAAAGATCTCTGCCAGGAAGGACATCAACCTATCCATCATAGCCAAAGAAACACTTCTATCTACATGAGAAGGTGACAGAGTTCAAATCCCCTCTGCCTTACTGACATAATAGGATTCTACTTGTTATTGAAGTAATAGGCAATGAGTTAAGTTCATGTCTGGGTGTGCTTATATGTATACATATATACATTCACATATGGAACAGGCTTCACTCTACACTGCAGTCGTTCTTCAGCTTCAAGTTTCAATTACATAAATGTCATACAGACAACACTATTCAGCATTAGTTCAAAAGGAATACAGCCAATTTGGATGGTATCATTGGTCTACATCAGGGCTCAACCATGTCCAATTTGATTCTGATTAACTGATTAGTTTGGGTAAAATGTAGTTATTTGTTTGACAAATATTTTATATTTTATATACAGTAAGACAGAAACGGCCTGAAAGCCTGATTATCAGCCATGTAAGACAAATAAATCTTTAAACTGAACACTGCAAACACAGCACAGTACGAAGCCAGTGTTTTTAAAAAGATTTCACGGTACATATAACCCTGTCCAGGCAGCAAACACCCCTCTTTGCCCTTTAAGACAATTTGCATATCTTAAGTGAATTTCTTTGGACACAAAGCTGTCAATCAATAATAAAAACAATAATACATTGCTAAAGGAATGGCAAACTGACTTCTTTAGTCAACAGAATTTGACTACGTTTGCATTTTCTGCAAACTGAGAATTACTGTAGAGCATTCTTGAGCTCGCTAATCTTTAATCAGTTCATTTATGACATGCAGCATCTTGACACAAGGCTTTTCCCATATACTAGTACCTACATTAATTATACTTCCTTCAGTGATGCTTTGGAGAAAAATCTAATTTACACAATTATCCACTTATGCAAGACACAGTCAATTGGCACAAACATGTCTGGAGGCAAAGCCATTATTTTTCACTTCTTTAGTTTAGAATTGTTATTGCTAACAAGCACTAGAACCCAATAAATAGCTCCAAAATAAAATCACCAAAACAGCTCAAATCATTCCTGTAAAAGTATGTGAGATAAGTGGAAAATGTTCGGATTTTTGACAAACTATTCCTATCACTTTTATAATGAATGAATTTGTTAATTGCCATCACAATATATCACTACAGGAGGCACCACAAACTTGCTAATGAGCCTCAAGGAAAGGGCATGGATGCCTGTCATGTAGTACATTTGAGAAAAGAGGAAAAAAAACAAAAGTCACAACTTTAAACAACTGAGCAATGAGACGAGTAATAGAAAAGCGGGGTAAATATGAAAATGTTGAGCACTGTGAACAGAAGGCAGTAAAAAAGTCAGCACCAGCAAGAAAAAGAGGAAAAGAGCAGAGCAGTACTGTCTAGGTGCTAAACGGCTGATGTGGATGATGAGACTGGCGACAGTAAATGCCTGTGATAAATGTAGGTGTCTCTGACACGCGTCACCGGACTGACACTGACAAAGAGCCTGTTACCATCAACAGGACATCACTCTCTGACAAACCAGCCTCAGTCTCCAGCTCTCTCAACAGACTTTCAGCCTGACCAACACGGTTCAGCTCAAGTCTATACTATATAAACTGTGCCAGTTTCAAAATATATCACCACTTACAGACCTGTGCTTCTAGTCATCCATCTCTCACATTCACTCTAGAGAAACTCAACAACAACCTCCATCCTCAACCTGAAAAAAGATCACCGATGGTCAAATCACCATGCTCTGCATCACTGGTGTAACCAAGAACAGTCTATGCGCAGTAATGGTCCACATGAATGAGCAACATGCATGACAAAAGACCCTGAAACCGGAAGGGTTAAAGGTCTACTTGTAGATACAGCTGCTAAGCAACACACACACACACACACACACACACACACACACACACACACACTAACCATGGGACATGCAAAATCTCTACGTATCTACAGTTTGTTTGATTTGCAAGTTCTTGCTTTTTTGTCTATTATCTTTTCTCAGTAACAGCTTCTTGATAGCTACACATCTTTTCAGACCCATAGCGCAGAGTTTCTTCTCAAAGTGGAAGGCTGGACAAACACGTGTGGATTTTTTCAGATCTGAAGTAAGAGTGGAGCTTGATTTTTCTCCTCTCTCAAAGCTGAAAGCTTTAAGACTGCTTATCTGAAGATGACAGTTCTGAGGGTCTACCAGGTTTTACACAGTTGTTAGGAGTCCCATTTTTCTACATCTTTTAATACTTTTGACCTGCAGTTTTCCAAAGTTCTGTTTTCCCACTTATTTTCCCCCATTGTTTCCTTTTCAAGTGAATGAACTTGCATCTAATTGCTCAGAAATATTGTCTGAATAACTGAATATGAATAACTGTTCAATTGGAAATTTAATCACTGAAGGTTGAGCTCTGATTTTTGCACAGAACTGCATGCATTTTCCCCCATGAATATTTTTTTCATGATATTTCCTGCCAGCCCCCTGAGTTCAGGCCCCCTAATAACAGGGTAGGGTAAAGCAAAAGCACACTACTCAGACAAAAGAGACCAAGAGGGAGAAAAAGAAGATTAACACGGCTTTCAGTACTTTACTGCTTATAGCATAAGAATATCTAACAATGGCATTACTAAGTGAGAGTCTCCTTTACACAAATATCCACACATACCATTTCAGCATTATAAGATGTCAAGATATGCTATTCATTTCCACCGGAGCAGGGAAAGAGAAAACTACGAAAGGAATGCTGGAATAACGAGGAAGGTTTAGTTTACATTATTATTAAATACATAATATAGAGAATGTACTCAAGCATACTCAGAAAAGAAGTCTCTCTCTAATGATTATAGGGCAGAACCCCACAGCAATGCTACTGATCTCATAAGGCTTAAAGGAGTACTCCAGCTTTGTTCAACTAAACTCTAGGAGCCACCCTATAACATTTACGAAGGACAATATTTATGATGTGCTGCCCTTTACTCATATAAAACCTGAAAACCTGCTGACTCACAATATAAGCCAATGTGAAGCTGTTGAATTCCATGAAAAGATGAAGTAAGTGACTACTAAAGTAAAGATGCACAATGACACTGGATTCATATCCATGCTGGAAAATATTTACTTCAAAAAAATTATTTCAAAATTGGACGGATTTATAGCGAACCAATATTTCAAAAAACAATGTGTGTTGACATTTATCTTATCCAGCAAGAGCATAACGTTTAGGTCATGCTGGGCTACTGCACGAAAAAATGTCAGCATTTTATTCATTTAATTCATGTTACAGCACCTGTAACCCTACAGAAATAAACTCCGCATTTTGGAAATGTTTATATATCAGCACCAGCAGACATGTACATGAGAAATACTGGATAATGGCAGTTGACAGTTCACAATGCCCATACTGGTGCACTTCTAGTGACCATATAACATGAGTTCTAAACTATGACCAGTGCGCTCTAACAATACAAGTCTGGCATCACCACCAATTCTTCCTTCTTGAACACAAGTAAAAATTTTTGAAAGCATGATTCATAGAGACTTATAGCTTTATTCAAATATCTTTAAATGAAATATTTATTACTCCATAAAAATGTTTCACACAAACGTTTTCTGACTGATTTCAGCAACTGACCACTGACTTCTATTGTGAGCGTTTTATAGCAAACAGTTCTTCTGATCTTGCTGAAGTACAGAGAAACGTCCTGAAATTCTTGTTATTGTCTGGGAAAACAGACCATGCACAACTGCTGCAGCAGACAGAGCTTAGGTCAAAAAACACTGGAAGATGGCTTTAATGGAACAGTGAAACTAGCTCAGCTATAACTACACTCTAGGTCATTAAAACATGAATACCATGATGACTTGCTTGTTTACTTTTGGGGCACGGAAAAAAAAACAACTCATTTTCAAATTTCACAAGATAAATATTCAAAATAGTAGTAAGCATTAAAAGTGTAATCAGGGAAAATAACTACTGCTTAATGCGTGATTTTTAAAACACAAAACAAATACTGCTATAGGTCTAAACTTTCTCCTATAAGAGGCTTCCTCTAGATTCTAATACCACTCCACCATCCTGTGTACACATTCACTCACAAATTTGCATAATGGTCCACCCTCATAGTTACTGCAAACC
Organism: Pygocentrus nattereri; assembly: GCF_015220715.1. Classification (NCBI taxonomy): domain Eukaryota; kingdom Metazoa; phylum Chordata; class Actinopteri; order Characiformes; family Serrasalmidae; genus Pygocentrus; species Pygocentrus nattereri. The sequence continues at coordinate 9,720,797 of NC_051237.1, forward strand.
TCCTCTAACTGACTATCTCTGCTCTATACATCTCTCTTACCCTCCTTGTGCCACTTATTCTCATATTACAGTCATTCATTTTCCGTTCTTCTTTCCAGTCCCTTGCTGTCCTCTTATAATTACATCCATGTGGGCTCCAATAATAAAGCCCTGGAAATCGTTTACTTGCACAGATCTCGATGCCTTTTCCCTTGATGTTCCTTGGAAAAGGCTGAGGCCTACACAGGGAAACGAGGAGGCCGCAGCAACTTTAAAAGTCGCAAGAATGTCCAGTGAGCAAGAGCTCCTCCCAAAAAAAAAAAAAAAAAAAAAAAAACCCAAACAAATCCACTCAGTGCCAGGCTGATGAGGGCTGAGTGTGTTCCGTTATTGAAATTCCTGAGCTTCGGTTAGGCTGAGCTCACGGAAACCGTTGACAGTGACAGTTAATATTCTAAAAAGGGGAAGTTGAACAGTGCAGGCACTCTAGCGGGTTTTGAAACTCGACCATAAACCAGTGCTGTAGACAAGAGTCCTCTGTGAACAGTTGGGCTAATCAGTGGATGTCTTAGAAGCTCTGTGGACTTTCTGCAGTAAAAATTGTGTTAACAAGCATCTCGCATGCCTGCTGAGCAGCTTGTCCTAAACATTCAGAAACATAACAAAAGGTAATGTTAACATGTAACATTTCAAACTAATATCAGTGCATTATTAAACATTTTAAACCTGTTCTGGGTTTCCTGAAAACACCTGACCACAAAGATGATTCTTAAAGTGAGCAGAGAAAGCATCTCACTGAAGTCAGTCAAAATCATCTTAACACTAAATTGTTTTTGGGAAACACAGATTTAAACATTTAAGACACAAACACATTAAGGGGAAAATTTACTAGGTTTTGCGCCATCTCAAACTATTTTGACATAAAAAAACGGATGTTATAATAAAAAGGTGCAATGGACCTTTAGTGTCCATAATAAGAAAAGGGGGGCAGTTGCTACTACTTCACACTTTCGCCTCATTGTATATGCATCTAAAAGTGCAAAATACTTGGAGATTACAACGAAGCACCTACTCCCCTTTTCAAAGGCTGATAGTAAATATTGACTGTATACTACTAAACTGTGAAAAGCTTGTCTTATTTTTGATGCTAGCACAGCTTCCATTGTTTGTGCTCCAGAACACAGATAAGAGGGTTTTTCAAATATATTTATAAATATTTGATGGGAAACAAACACACACTGCTATGGAACATTATTTTAAATTTGATGAAAAAACTAAAACTATACTACAGAAGAGCAGGTTCTGCCTTAATTATGATTGTGCCTTTAAACATGCTCATTTACTCATACGCAACATTGTACAAATGCACCAACACCAACATCCCAAACCAGCTGACACCAATTGATGCAAGCCAAGTGTACACTACTGCACTAATGGATAAATGACTCAACCTGGGAGTGAAGAAGACTCTTGTTCACACAACAAAGTGTTACTAACTGCGTGGTGATTGGACACAAGGCGTTGGCCACTTTAAACATTCTGGCTTGGCAAATTCCCACCAGGAATACACAGTGCAATTTTATCCTGTTTAACACACAGACACACAATCACAGCCGCCTTCCCAATATGGGTGGAGGCACATAGGTTCGCAAAACGGAGGCAAAAAATGAGCTAATTCCTACCACAGTTCCTGTACACCAACTTTATTCTGTTTGTCTGAATATGCACATGGGGTATAAACATTAATACAGGGCTTTTTTGTTAAACAGAAGAAAAAACAGATTGTATTGTCCTACCAGGTACATTCATGCTGCTTTTAGCTTCGGTGCACAGTGTTAGCAGAGCTGCTCAGTGTCTCAGCATGTCTGCTCAGTACTCAGTGCAGAGTGTTGTTTCAAATGAAACAGCTTTATTTGAAGTTGCTTGTCGACAGACTTGTCCTAAATCATACAGTGTATGACTCACTTTAGAAGACATTCAACTACAGTCAAACCAAACAAACAAAAGACTAAAATCATGAAACATGAGCAGTAACCAATATGTGGTTGCAATAACCTTAAATGTGAATCCTACTTTCACTGCACTACAGAGACTGTTTTGAGACAGATGAGGATCAAAACTATGAAACTTACTTTACTCACAGCTGTACAGACACACTTAAAATCAGCTAGACTTCAATCATTTAACTGTTAAGATACAGCACACTTATTTACAGTAACTACTTCATTCTAAGTATATTATGGTTATGGAATGGCATCAGACTTTTTATCAGTTAGTAACTAAAAAAAAACAAAAAAAAAAAAAACATGTACTAGTATTTAATCTGGGGGGTATCAATGAATCACTAATTATCCTATGATGCACTGCACATAGCTGAGAGCTAATGCTCAATACCATGTAGTTCCCCAACAGGCCTTTCTATCTTGTTTGGTCAGTTATCACCTGTGCCTTTATATCAGTGAGCCCTCTGTGCACAAATGTGCTGCACTATTTTGGTTCAGTGGGGGGCAAAGAGTCTTCAATTGGGTGGGTTACATTTATTTATAGAGAACACAACTGTAGAACCACAGACGCGTATGGTGTATGGTGTGGTGTGTGTGTGTGTGGGTGTGTGTGTGTGGGTGGGTGTGTGTGAGAGAGAGAGCATGTGGTGAGGCAGCAGTATCCATTGTGAAAAAGCTTTACTCTTCCATTTTGCTTAAACTGATCAATACCAGAAGCTTTAAGTGGTGGCAGCCATTTTAGATGAAATAATATGAAGCAGCAGCTCCACTCTGGCACAGACTCATGAATACTTCCTTCAGGAAAATTAGCAGTGCTAACTGCTAGGCAGGGAGAGGTGAGAAACTGAAGAACTTCAGCAGCTGAGCCCTGCTTCACTGACCAATCATGAAAGAGATCTTAAATGGACTTGCATGAACAGCCAACAATTAAAACTGGTGTTTAATGAGCTGATCATCACTCGGCCAAAGTGAGCTCTTATGTAACCACTTCTACAATAGATCGATATTTTAGTTTGTCAGTATACATACATACATACATACATACATACATACATACATACATACATACATACATACATACATACATGTGACACTGTCGTCTCACAGCAAGAAGAGTCTAAGATCGATTCCCTGGCAGGGCAACCAGGTATTCTTTCTGTGTGGAATCATGTACATGTTCTTGAAGATGGAGAATGGAGATGCTAAATTGCCCCTAGGTGTGAATGTATATGAATGTTTGTCTGCCATGTGATGAACAGGCAACCTGTCCAGGGTTCCTGCCTTCCGCCCAATGACCGCTAAGACAGCCTCCATATGTAATAAGACATATGTAATACATTGCATTAATACTATCATGTTACACAAAGGAATAATGTTGAATATCTTTAATAATATTAACCCATTAAGCTAAAACATCTGCATTAAATGTATTGATTGAATATCATCATTGAGTACTTAACTACAACACCTGATAAAGCTTGCTCTTTGTCTTAAATTTTTTCTCTCTCCAAAATTAGTCAGTATTTGCTTCTGCGTACTTTACGTATGATGCAGGATGTTGGTCAGGACAGGCGGCAAAGGGGTGTGGTAGAGGGTCAGATGGCTGCTCATGAACTGAATGCTCACAGCTGAATAGACTCAGTGGGAGAGGGTGAGGCAGCAGCTTATTTTAACCCCACAAGTGTGAATTATCAGTGTGAACAATCTCTCTGGACAAGTGTCTTCGGAGACACACCTCTGATGAATGTAAAACCACAGTGTACACAATGTCCCCATCACACAGTGTACACCCAGGAATGCACGCCTATCCAGAATGCATTCTTATGGTTCAAATATGAAAGATAACACAGTCACTATTGTCTACTAATATCCACAACTACTGTCATTTTTCCTATTTCAGGCAAACAAGTGTCTCATTTTAAAGTAAAAATGGGAGGGTTAAAGTGCAATTTTAAGTATATAAAGTTAGATACAGAGAAAACCATCATAAAACAATTTTGAAATATGAAGTACACTTCCTGTTTACAGAGAAGAGGTAACATCTGCAGTTTCTCAGAGAAACCGTATATAAAAAGGAACTATTTCAGAAGGAACAACAAGAGGTAAATTAGGTACAGTTTACAGACACAATACTGACAATACTTCATATATTCTGAAAAACAATGTCATGTGTCTAAAGCCATTTAGAACTCCCAAAAAAACAAAAACAGAATTAAAATAAAACATTTAAAAAAGAAAGATGAGTTATGACCACTCCTTACCTGATATGTGACTGGACACATCGCTTTTGGGTTCACATTTTGGAAGGGAGCAATCTACAGAAAATAAACAGAGAGAAAAGAAACTGTTACAACCAAATCACATGTAAACAAATTCTTAATCAAAATATATCCTCTTGAAATACATTCTGGTTATTGCTGGTTACTGACTTGTCATTTTTTTGTCCATCACCATGTGGTATATGCCCTGCATTTCTCTATGGCCATTATGCCTCTGTGTGGATGTCACAGCACAAGACCTAAGCTCTGGTGAGTGCAAACACTCTTAGCAGAGTTCCATTGACCCTGAAAATGTGTGGGTGGTGACACAGAACTTGTGTCTGCGCACCGGTCACTGCACTAATCCCTCAGATGTAATGACCTCTAATCACACTTTAACTTCTCCACTGCCAGACACCAAAGGAACACCATGGAAAAAGAGGGGAAAAGAAGAAAAAAAAAAGATCATTTTGCACACTGCATGTACTGCTGATTACGACCAAAATGCAGGACACGTGAGGGCCGCATTAGAGACAAGAGTGTGTGCGTGGACTCTGAGCTGTGGATAAGGCTGTGGCTTTCTTCTTGCCAGGCTAAACAAACAGATGCTTTTCCTAGCATAGATAGAAAGCCAGCTCTGATCACAGGTCAAGAAAGCTTCTGCGCTGTCCCCCCTGCCGCCCCTTCAATGTGTACTACTTTTATTCAGTTTTCTCCAGCACAGTGTTGCACTCCATGGTGAAAGTGAGCAGCTTGGTGCTGGATGAACATGTGATTACACTCAAAGCACCACAGAAACTAAAGGTTTCACCAGCGCATAAAATGAAAGGGAGGGAGTGAAGACACATGAGCACTTGTTAATGATGGCAAAATCACATGTAGTACTTGTTACTCCACTATTACTACCAACATTCAGAAATAGCACTACCATTTATTCAGTCAGTCTAGCATTAGGCAAAATACTACATCAGCTCATAAAAGTCAATATAGTAGTCAAGCTCAGCAGCACTTCAAAACTTACTGTCTGTCAGTAAACAGTAGTCATATACAGACACGCTTTAAAATATTTACACCTCCTGTCAAATCATTTTTGCTATAGTGTTTTGCTATATTGTATAAGACCTGTCCAGTGTGCATCCTGCCTTCTACCCAATAACTGTTGGGATAGGCTCCAGCCCCACCCCTGTGACCCAGAAGGATAAGTGGCTTAGAAGAGGTGTGTGCGCACGTGTGTGTATATTGTAAGATATTTATTTGGAACCCCGATTTGTGAAATTAATGGTGAAAACCCCAGAGAAATATTTTACTGCTCACGTCAGGTTTGGACATTTCCCAAACATGTATGAGGCTCGGTTTTGTGTTTGACATTTGGGTTCTCAGAGCCTGCCTCCCACTTTCAAAAGACTTTACCCTGCATTTCCCCCGCCTTTATTTTTCAATCTGCCACGCTGGGCTCACTCACTCGTGGTGATGCTGAATTTACTAAATCTACAAGATCTACAAGGTCCATGTTTAAGAGAAAATAGAGGCACAACAGCCAAGTGAGTTGCAGACAAAAGAATGTTCAAATTTAGTTTGTATTGGCAAAATATTTTATACACTCAATGTCATCTGTAATGTGTTGTATATAAAGTAATTAAACAGGTGAAGGACAACATCTTGCTATATAACAGCACAGTGTCAGAAGAGAGGATAATGGAAAGTTTATCCAGACTAAAAACATGTGGAATGCTGTTTGATAAAACACTTGTTAAAGCAGTATTCAAACATTTACTATTTCTAGTCTTTTTTTTTTTTTAAATGCCTGACCTAATGACTACTAAAACTTATTGATTCAATGACTTCAGATTCAAAACATGATGATGTGGTTTAGGTCAGGTCTGGGCTTGGGGTACAACTTAATACCTTCCTGTTGTGGACTGTGTCTTGTTGGATTCAGAGTGTGTTTGGGTAGAGCAATCCATGTAAAAACATGCTTCTTAGAAGTTTCACACTAATTGCATGTGTGCAGTATAGACAAAAGTCACATCTGGGTTGAAGGAGTGACACGGATGAGCTCAGATGATCCCTGAGGCACTGGCTTACAGGTGGGGGAGGGGAGCAGAAGGCAGAATACTGACAGATAAGGGTCTCTCCCTCTCATCACATAAAGGGATCTGAGGCCTGCAGAAATCCCCCCACCTCTCCACTGAGATGCTCATTATCAGACAAACCCTCCTCCTCCTCCTCCTCCTCCTACACAAACACACACACACATCTGCACCACGGTGATGTCGCAGCAAGACACACTCCACAGTCCTGACAAAGAGGGGGCAGGACAGGCAAACCTGAGCCCACCATGAAAGAAACGAGATGCACAGATAGAGAAACAGAACAAATAGAACTAAAGAATGTCAAGAATTCCAAGGGAGAACTGCAGCTTCTTTAGATTCCACAAATGGAATTTTCCCCCTGCGTCTCATTCTCTCCTTATGTTTCATGGCAACAGCAGAAGCCAAACAGAGAGCAAGGCTGAGAAACTGGAGATCAAACAGAAACACCTTGGACATGCAATCATATTTAACTTCTAGACTGTGCTAATTGCCCATCATATGTTCATAAATTAGATCTGATCTTTGAGCTAGTAGTTTAACGCAGAATTAGCAGATCATATAATGCACACATGTACAAAACATCCACAGAGACAACCAATTCAAGAAAACAAACAATCAAAAGAGAATGATTACAAGTCTGTTAAGCCAAAGCTTGCTATTCCAGTCCAAATATAGAAGCACAAGCTAAGAGGACATGGTGGAAAAGTCCTGTTTCAAATCCACTTCATAAGAAGAAAGGAGCTCTCTCCCACCCATTCCAAATCCCCTGCAAAGATCTTTAGACTCAAACTCTCATATCTGATGCAGTGTTGGAGTTTATCCAAACCATTCTTCAAACTACAACACTGTCAAGATTTCAACAAACTGACTTTTCGCTATGCTCTATTCACTGGACAATTTCCCAATTCAAAAATTTATTCCAAGCGCCGAAGTAATGCATTTGCTAGAGTTTCATTACATGCATGGCAGAAGCAGGACAGAATATGTGAGAAGGAACATCTGTAGCCCTGGATTTGGTCCTACTATAATGGCACAGTTCAACAGAAGCTGAAATGGAAAACATCTGCACAGTTATTTCAGTCCACACTGCTACAGGTGAGCTTCCTTCACACTGTAACGTTAAATTCATTCTCAAGTGATCAACACTTCAATCAACCAACCAACCAAACATGACCAAGAAAAAAAATCATCCAGATTACAGATAAAATTAAATACTGATTAACATACCTCTGACAATTCCTCAAGAAAGGGGGTCAGTTGACAGTCCCGCACAGACATGCGAGAGAAGATCTGGGTTTCAGCAACATCACTATTTTCCTTTCAACTGTGAGCGAGCAGGATATGAGTGGCCACGCCACAAACACACTCATACTGTACAGTAGCATGTGCAGAGGAAAGAAAGCTGTGGGTATACAAGCAATCACTAAATGTCAGCCATTTCAGTCAGTCATCTCCAAAAGCCCCCCAACTCTGAGTCAGAGCAGAAAAAGAACAATGGCACAACACCCAGTGATTCAACCTCATGTGTTCCTGTCAGGACCCTTGTGTTTCCCCATCATAAACAAAACCCTCCCATTCTGTTAATGTAATGCGTTAAAACAAGTCCGTCTTTACAAGCAGTACGCCCCTTGTGTTGTGCACTGTGGTGGGGTAGTCACCAATACCGCTCACAGATGAATCACTACAGGGGAAAAAAGAGCCCTCTCATTGCTACATGTCTTTAGCCTTCCTCATCCAGGGCCACTGAGGGGAGAGGGGGGAGAGAGAGAGAGAGAGAGAGAGAGAGAGAGAGAGAGAGAGAGAGAGAGAGAGAGAGAGAGAGAGAGAGAGAGAGAGAGAGAGAGAGAGAGAGAGAGAGAGAGAGAGAGAGAGAGAGAGAGAACACGAGAGCGAGAGAGCGAGAGAGCGCGAGAGAGAGAGCGCGAGAGAGAGAGCGAGAGCGAGAGCGCGAGAGCGAGAGAGCGAGAGCGAGAGAGCGAGAGAGCGAGAGAACCATTTCCTAGTTTTACAACTCTCAGTCTCAACTATGACTTCTCTGGAGTGAGCTCAGAACCAAATTATCACAAGTAAAATGTTTTGCACCACATTAAGTTTAGGACTACAAGCTTCCCCATTACAACATGAGAATAAACTATGCTCCAAAAGTTGTGAATTCACTGAACTCTTCTTTTGGTCACATGCTTATTACTATTAATATATTTAGAGAGAATTTTAAATGTATTGATTTCATGATTTATTTATACTTTATTATATTTTATATACATTTTGTTTTGAAGTTACTGACAGTTCTACATTAACTACAGTTCTGCATTGCTTAACTATGCTAACAAAAGTTAACTTAATACTTCAAGGAAAATAAACAAAAAAAAAAAAAACACAAACAACTATTCCAAAGCAATTTTCATCAAAATGCTAAGGTGGGGGTCTTGCCCAATCTGGCAACCCTGTTTGAACAGCAGTGAGTGGAGCAAGAGCAGAAAAAAACAGCATCTTCATCTTAACTGCAAACATGAATCACAGAAATTGAAATAACGCTAAGTTAATGTGTCAGTGAATGTTTGTAAGCATCTAAAACTACATTTACTAAATGATACTAGTATTTCAAACAAACGATTGGGGCTAAACCCAGTGCATAATAGTTTTCCTACAGCCGTGGCTAGTTAGCAAACCGGAGCAATAAGAAAATGACTTGGGCTGCCACTGGAGTTACGATTAACTGTTGCTTCAAACTGCCTGGAGCCTCTCAAACCATTCCAAATCACAATTAATTAATCTGGTTTGTAGAGCTGGCAGCTGCAGGCCTCTGGTGACACACTAACATTTAGCTTGACAAACAAACATCAAGCCTGATAAACAAACATCAAGCATTTAGCTCAATTCCCAACAGAAGCACATGGGTCCATAAAAATAGTAAGTGTGTCAGTTTTTCCATTTCCTTTTCTATTTTAGAAAATTTAAATTATGAAATGAATGACATTCATGAATATTTGTTGCAGCCATATAAGAGCACAGCAAAGCCAAAAGGAAGGGCAAGGACACAAGCATCAAACATTCATAGCTTTGCAACTCAAAAACCTATGTCTTTAAATGCTAATGCACTGAGTCAGTTTCCCTGCCTGGTCAGCCCGTCTCCTTTTGCCACTGCCCTGTGTCCTTGATGCTCTCTATTCTTTTCCATTCATTGTGTGAACATAAACACCCAGTTCTCTGTGATTGTAATGTTCGTCAGAGAACTATTTTTGGACGTCTCTCTAGACCACAACCCAAAGGCCTAGCAAGCCCAGGTGAATATCTTCACAGCCATTGCTAAGAAAGGGCTGGCCTGACACAGCTGATGCAAGATAAACACAACCATAGAATATATATAGTGCACAGTCCAAGGGCACAGTTTCTTGTGTCAATAAACAGAGGTTAAAGGCCAAGCCACTAGGCAACAACCCAGAAAGAGAAAAAGAGAAAGAGACATAGAGAGGTCAGAACAGTTAAAGTTTAACATGTCTCTAGAGACTCAGCTCAGCAGTGAGAGTCTGATGGCTCTATATTTTACAAGATGTCCTACTTTACTTTTGGAACCAATTTAAAGGGAAAAAACTGAACCTTTTATCTTTGGAGACAATAATTATCTCAAACCTCTTTAAAAGTTATGTCACCAGTTTATTACTTGAGCACCTTTATATAAAAATGAAAGGGTCTGTGTCTTTCTTTACCTTATTCTGGAGTTACTGAATAATTAAATGCATATAAAGGGGCAAAGCAAAGAACAGGTACACAACAAAAACAGCTCCCAGTTTTCACACACTTAGAGAAAGTGCTCTATAGTTACTAATAGCTAGGAATAGCAAGAGATTCCTTATTACCTTGCACAGTAGTGTGCTGACTAGTTTTCTTTTAGTAGGTTCACTCTTCCCATGACCCAGGAGGTAAGATGCCCCATTAGGCCTAAAGTTCCTATAAAAGCAGCACCAAATATCTACTTTAGGTGGCAGTTACCTAAGGCTACACCCTACATACATGACAAGAGTGAACACTGCTGGCAAAATTTGCAAACAACATTGGTCTGTTTTACATCTAATTAGGGATGCATCAATACCAGTACTGATATCAGGCATCAGTCCGATAGCAAGCTCATTACTCATACTCATTAAAATGCTCAGATATTAAAATTCAATACCATGTGATGTAAGCCTAGTGTATGCCACCATTGTAATGAACGAATGACTCAAACTGGCAGTGAAAGAGAGTCTGCATGCACAGTGAAGTGTTACCAGTGACACGGCAGTCAGACACAAAACCATTGGTCACTTTCCCCTTTGGTTTATTCCTGCCAGGTATACTGTAACATTTTAGCCCTTTTATAAACACACAAAGACACCCAATTCCTCAAAATGAGTGGAGACACACAGGCTAACAAAACATCCTCATTTGCTACCAAAGTCCATGTGTGTTTATTTTTTTCCATTTGACTGAACACAATTGTGATGTATAAACTTTAATGCAGACTTTAAAACTGTTTAAAATTTTTGAAAATTGGCTTTGTAAAAAAATTATGATATCAGCAGCAGCTTTTAGTTTCAGTGCAGTGTGGTACAAGTTTGCAAAGCTGCTATAGCATAGCTTCTCAGTGTGTTTGCTCGGTACTCAGATGTGCAGCATGCTATTTTGAATGAAACAGCTTTTCTAGAAACTGGCTGTTTTTCCACACAGCACAGGCCCAGCATTTCTGTGCCATAGGAGGTATATCGCAGGCTTTGTCCATTCAAACGTAAAGCGTAAGTTGTCCCGAAAGAACAAGATTTCTGAAGTCACGGCCTTTAGAGGACATTCATCTACAGCTTAAACAGCTGACCAGCCAAAAAGACCCCAACAAGACATAAAACTCAACAAAGGAATCTCATCAAATCTCAATGGAATATAATATAGCTAGCTAATGGACATCATTTAAAAATCTATTAGATTTATAAGATTATCAGTTAGAACTGTTAAGGTGCATTGCACCCATTTAAACTAAAAGCTGCTTAATTCCAAGTAAGTTATGATCATGTTATCTGCTATTAGTTTTGCATGCCTCATTGAACCATGAACACTCAAAGAACTCTTTGCTTGATTTGAAGGTTGCTCTACATCATGAAAGGGTTCGTCAGATTGATTGCTTTTTTAAGGGTTCTATATAGCACCCTAAAGAGTTCTGCTTTTGTTACAAGCTTTACATCATAATGATAGAAGAACCCTTTTCAAAAAGGTTCCAAATAGAACTACCGCACATAACATTCTATGTATAACAATTTTCTTTACTAAAGAAGAACCCTAAAGAACCACCTTTTTAACAGTGTTCTAACAAAACCAGAACATCATTTAATCACAGATAACAGAAGCTACAAGCTACCAACAGATATCAAGAGAGCAAGTGTTAAACCCATCACAACTGAAACCACTGACTAGCACACATGAGCTTCCTGGTACCATCCTACTTGCATGCAGTTAAGGCAAAAGTCAACAGGGCCTCAGGATACAGCCATCTGCTACCACAGTAATGTGATGCAATGATAGCATGATATGAATGAGGAACAGACGGAACTGTCAATTAAGGATGCATGCACGGCATTGTGTGCTGAGGGGTTGTTTTCAAGGATATTAAAGAATGTGTTCTCCGACATATAAGTGATAAAGGAGTGACAAAACAAACAAAAACAGGAATAGAAAGAGCTGTCAAACAAAACCAGGTCAAGCAGAGAGAGAGACAGAGACAGAGAGCGAGAGAGGACAGAAAGACAGAGGGAGAGAGAGGGAGAGAGCGAGAGAGAGAGAGAGAGAGAGAGAGAGAGAGAGAGAGAGAGAGAGAGAGAATGAAGGAGGGAGGGAAGGAAGGAGGGAGAGTGGGAGAGAGAGAGAGCGGGGGGAGAGAGAGAGCGGGGGGAGAGAGAGAGCGGGGGGAGAGAGAGCAGGGGGAGAGAGAGCGGGAGGGAAGGAGAGAGAGAGAGAGAGAGAGAGAGAGGGAGAGTGGGAGAGAGAGAGAGCGGGGGGAGAGAGAGAGCGGGGGGAGAGAGAGAGCGGGGGGAGAGAGAGCGGGAGGGAAGGAGAGAGAGAGAGAGAGAGAGAGAGAGAGAGAGAGAGAGAGAGAGAGAGAGAGAGAGAGAGAGAGAGAGAGAGAGAGAGAGAGAGAGAGAGAAGGAAGGAGGGAGGGAGTGAGGGAGAGGGGGAAAGAGAGCGGGAGGGAGGGAAGGAGGGAGGGAGGGAGAGAAGGAAGGAGGGAAGGAGGGAGGGAAGGAGGGAGGGAAGGAAGGAAGGAGGGAGGGATGGAGGGAGGGAAGGAAGGAAGGAGGGAGGGATGGAGGGAGGGAAGGAAGGAAGGAGGGAGGGAGGGAGTGAGGGAGAGGGGGAGAGGGAAGGAAGGAGGTAGGGAGAGAAGGAAGGAGGGAGAGAGGGAGAGAGGGAGAGTGGGAGAGAGGGAGAGTGGGAGAGAGGGAGAGCGGGAGGGAGAGAAGGAAGGAGGGAGGGAGAGGGGGAGAGGGAAGGAAGGAGGTAGGGAGAGAAGGAAGGAGGGAGAGAGGGAGAGAGGGAGAGTGGGAGAGAGGGAGAGTGGGAGAGAGGGAGAGTGGGAGAGAGAGAGAGCGGGAGGGAGAGAAGGAAGGAGGGAGGGAAGGAGAGAGGGAGGGAGGGAGAGAGGGAGGGAGGGAGAGAGAGAGAGAGAGAGAGAGAGAGAGAGTCACAAATGAGTGTTCGTGCCTCTTGCTCTATTTTGGCTCTTTTTTCTCCCCCTCCACCACCACCTCCTCACATATCACACCCAAACACAATCCCTTCCCCAGTACAGGTGGACACATGTAGGCTGGCAAATCAGGCAAAAAGAAAAAACTCTATTTGATGAAGTTGAACACAAGTCTGCATTTAACTGGGCAAGAGTCCCTACTGCCTTACCCTCAGAAATGTCTCACACCAGGCTGTGAATCCATAAATTCCCATAGGTTACAGACCCTCATTGTAAAAATTGCTCTGAGCAACAGAGAACAAAAAGTGGCTGGTATGGCGATGAAAATCAGCACCTCATATCACGCCGGACAATGCGAACAGTCCACACAGAGACAAAAGGAACTGCCATTTTGACAAGTGGCAGTAGACAAGCGTACAGCTTGACCTGTTGGTATCTAGCATTCTGCATAGCACAAGCATGAATCGGTCCAAAGGAATACTAATCCTGATTCCACTATCACCTCATCAATATTGAACAAAGGAAATAGCTGGGCTTTAGTTCAGCATGTACACATAATACTTCTATACTGGTTATTTCCCTTCCCATTTATACAGAGGCGTAAAGGCATTTTTCTGTACAAAGCACGTCTGATATAACCACAGAAACTGACACTCACCTATTTAGTTAACTTTAAATCTTCATTTGGTAGCATTCAAGCCTTTTACAGCCAATCTATGGTTTTGCATATTCTACAGGCTTTGTCATATCCCCTTAAAGGCCAAGCTAGGATAATAACTACTGCCATCTTTGGCATCACAGGAAAGCACATTAGAAACTCAATGACTGAATCAACTTCCCCAAATAAAGCCTCTATTCAAAATACTGTGATTAATGGGATGAACCAAGAGAAACAGCAAGCAAGATTAATCAGTATATGGAGCTTTTACATCCACAACACAGCACAAGACGAACTGTAGCTACCAGCCAAATATGAGCACATTTTGCCAGCTGTTACACCCACAGACCTCCTTCACTGCCCTCTTGACGTGGCATGGCTACTTTCACTTCACTCACTGGTCTGTTGTTCAGCCTTTTACACCCACCTTCATGGTTCTGAAAGGAGCTGTGGGGCCCAATGCATGAGAAGGCTGAGCAGTGTGGAGCAATCCGTAAAACACGGTGTGTGTGATTACAACCCTATGTCACATTCAAAGAGACAGAATGAGAGGCAGATCAGTGCGGCTTTCAACAGTGTAATCAGAAACAACTTAGATGATTTCTGATGACCTAGTTTTCCCAAATAGCACCCAATTAAAATAAACTGCATTATGTAAGTATAATTAAAATTCTTTGTTCTTAGAGATTAAAGTTGTAATGATAGAATTTCCCATTGCATTTACAAACATGATAATACTGACAAGCCAAATTTGAGCAATCCATCCTAGATTATTATTGAGACTATTCTGGGCTGTGGAACAAAATCTGAAGTCACAGTGTATTTACAAGGACGTCTTGACTCAATACAGATGAGCAGTATAACTGTAGTCACCTGAAATCAACGCAAGCTTGTATGTACAGAGGACTTTTGATGAGGATTGTCTATATCAAGGATAAACTGCAACCTATTTCCCTATTTTTAGTTTCATACTGAAACCCGATACGTGTCTCATATGCGACAATGCGACTTAGTCCGAATGGTCAGATGCGAATTCATACAACTTTTATGTCAATCCATCTCCACATCTGTTATGCTTCCGCACTGCTTATACCTCAATGCTTCTTTACTGAAAAAAGAAAAAAAAACAATGAAAGAGACCCAAACCCTCTGTGCTCAAAAAGATTTAGAAAGAAATGGCTGAATGTTGCTGATCAATCAATGAAGCTTCATCACGGCTCCTGTGATGCTGGTGAAGATGAAACTCAAAGCTCCGGGAGCAATTGGTGTTTGTTAGCAGTCAAGACAGTTTACCTCTGGATGAGCGCGCCATGTGAAGCAATGTAAAGCATTGTTCTTTTGCGCATGTGGGTCAGTGTAGGAGTGTGATCTGTTCAGACCAGTGCTGCATATAGGTCACATTTAAAAGATAACGTGAACAGCCGAAAATCGTATCTGGGCCACTTATACCTGCTGTGTAAATGTAGCCATTTGAATTTGAAGCCACTGCGATATAGCTGATATATGCACATTTATGAGTGAACACATCAACTGAATTCTGTATTAATCCACTGAAACATCAACATGCAAAATGGAAAGTTTATTGTATGGCCCATGGAATATAGTATATAGAATATAGTTACTGACAACTACAATATTCATAATCATATGACCAAATTATAAGTCCACAAATGGTCACACTACTGAAAGTTCTAAACAAAGTTAGATTTACCACCCTTTGCTAATTCAGGTTGAAACAAACGTAATGGTATGATCAGGGCTGATTTGGTTCAGTGAACCTCTGCAGCTCTCAAAAGCCATCACCATCCACTGCTTTCTTCTCTACAATTTTCATGTAGCACAATGCATCACATTTTCTCACTGCGAACACAAATGAAACATGTCTGTCTCGCCACTTATGGATGTTTCCTTCTGATATGTTACATTGTTGTAGGTGGCCTAACATCCTCCAAAAAGTGGTCCCAAACACCACTACTTTTAGCTGTGCATTTTGTTGTGAGTAGGTCTGTCAAGCAAAAACCAATTCCCTATTCCATCCTCATGATCACATTTCAAAAATGTTCCTCAACTTCAACAATAAACTGCTGTTTATTAGTAACAAAAAAATTAAACGAACCATTTTTTAACTCATGGAACACTGACTGACAGTGGCTAAACAACCAAAGAACAGCAGAATGGAAAGAGAAGCAGGGCAGAGACACAGAGTGAGCAGAGCACCTTTTCAGAGAGGAACAGGGAAGAGAACAGAGTGTGATCTGATTGCCTGACCTCAGGCACTGGGATAAATCCACAGAGCCTTGTGCTGGAGCCATGGGCTGGCTGAGGAAGTGGGCCAGCATGACGTCAGCGAAACACAAAATTTCAGTCTCGCACACACAAACCTGTGAGACACAGAAGCAACACAGATGTATGACAAAGCCAACCTCCTACCAGCCCTAAAACCATCAGAACTCCGTATTGATTAGCAGTAACACTGGACAGGTGAGAGCAGGACAACAGGGCAGAAGAAACAGCAAGAAAGAAACCATTTAGCAACATCTTTATAAAACCAGAACAAATTCCCTGACTGCCCAACCTCTGTTAGTGTTGTTCATATTTATTAAACATGAATTAAGGATGCAACAACGAGGGAATTCTGGGTCAGCTTGTATATAATCTACAAAAAGGAAAGACCAATAAAACTGGAAGCTTGAAGCCTAAGGTCATTTCCCAATGTATGGTGTCGACTAGAGGGGTAAAAAGCCCCCATCTAATGTCAAGTCTTTACAGAAGACTAGAGGCTGTTACTCCAGCAAAGGGGGTAACAAACTTATGATAAACACCCTTGATTTTAGAAGAAGATTCAGATGAGCAGGTGTCTACAAACTCTTTGAACATGCACTGCATCTGCCAGTGGTGACCCCAATGTTGATACAGATATGTAAACATTTATGAAACGTAGACATTGGGACTAGATCCACATGGATTAGCATTACAAAGAAATTATTTCTGATTTCTAACATTTATTTGTATGAGGTTACAAATGCAATAAAATGAACAAAACGTATTTATTTCAACACCGTAGCCGGACATCGTCTGCTCTTCCACAATACAGTAAAAGAAGTCATTCTGCAGAGCTTATGGCAAAACATGACCACACAAATGATCAAAATGTAATGCAATGGCACAACAGTACTTATCATATTAAGAACACAATAATAAGTCCTGATTATTTTAATACAAAATGGCAGTATTTTCAGGAAGCAGGTGGCGAGTGGTGAATAACACATGAAACTGACATGTTTAATTTGCTGAACTGAACCACCCGGCTGCTGATTATGCTATGAAATACATGCTTCCAGGTCGACTTGATTTGGATCATCTGTTCTGCTGGAAACAGCAAAACGAAAACACGCATGTGCTTAATGGCAGATTACAGTTGGCTGTGCATACAGTGAGGGCACACAGGCAGCAAATCCAGTTTGTAATTAGATTCTGGGCCGGCTGTAATCTAATGAAGACTCCCCATCAGTTTCCCCGAAACAGCACTAATACAGTTAGCTGGATCCCCAAACCAAAGCATACCATGTACCTCAGCTGTGAACATTCCTATAGATAGAGCTACTGTAGCGATCTCCTTCACTGTCTCTTTCAATAGTACTCTCCCTCCAGAGCCTTCACTTAGTCTCTCCACAATTCCTTTTAGCAACAGAGTACATGATTCATGCATTAAGCATCTACAATACAAAATTGCACATTAAACAACAGCTACGTGGACGTCTTCTCCTTCTTATAGTGCTGTAAAATATGCATACAACACTGTATTTTGATCATAATGCTACACGCTGCTCCGCTTGCAATAGAATGCACTAGTAAATCAATAATTTAACAGTTCAAAATTGGCCTGCTTTATTTTGACTACAATCATTTCTTTTTTTCCATCCACTTTCCCCGAAATTTTGCACGTCCAATTCCAACCCAGTGAGGGTCTCACCCATGACCCAACACTACCAAAATGGAAAGGCAAAGGCGTGCTTCCTCCAAACCATGTATGTGAATTCATCCAATACACCCCTTTGAACTGCCAGTTACGCAAAATCTTTGGACAGCTCAGAATGCTAACGCCAATTTAGCTAACAGATACCCAGTTGGCTAGCACTTAGTAAGAGAACAAGAGGGAAAGCTGTATGACTCAACCAGTGAGGAAAAAAGTGAGGAACTGTGTGACAGAAGACATACCAAGACAGAAGGTCGACCATGACAGTGGTATCATCACATTATATGCACACCTTGATTCATAAAGCCTTCATAGAAACACTCATCTGGAACTGTGATTGGGCAAAATGCTTACAGCACACATTAAAAACCCATTGGGAGTTGTCAGAAGGCTCATTTGCATATTGCAACCTTCTGCAATATCAGTATTGCAACGGTTGACATCACAATAACGATTAAGAAACTATACAACATGCAGTCCTACTTTCCTCCCTACTGCCTATCGCTGTCCCTGCCTGTGTGGTTGAATAATAAGGATCTGCTTGCTGTGTGCCAGAAGACTGAGGCAGAGGGGCCATTGAGTGCACCATCACAGACCCAGCAAATCTAGGTCAGCATGACCTTTCCCCACCACACAGGGAGACAGAAAGACTGTCTGAAAGAGTGAAAGACACAGATGAGAGTGTAAGGAAGCAAAAAGGTGGTTAAAGAGAGAAGCGATAAACTAGGAGACAGTGAGACAAAACAGAAACGCAGAAGGACAGAATGCAAAGCAGAGAGGCTTTAGCTGCACCCACTGACTCTCCAGGTGGCAAAGTCACAAGCAGAGATGTAGTGCTAAGCCCACCAGCGTTAAAGAGTGCTAAAATGTATCCAGTACTGCTATAATAAAATAAAGATTACACAGATAAAAACAGATCAAACATACAAGACCTTGACATGGTTCATTTTGAACATAACACTCAAACAAACCAACAAAACTGACAGAAAAATAAAAAAGATCCAACCGCCATGCCTTGTGCACTAACCGAGCAAGCAACAAAGCTTTCACTGGGCTTATAATGTCATCATGTGCAAATTTTCTGCACCAAATATCTGGACTAGTCATTTTAAAACACCCTAAGAACTCGTAATTAATCCTTAATTCCCCATTTGTAAGCTTTACACACTCCAATGTGTAATTAGTCCATTTTTTTTTGCAGTTTGTTATTCATACTCAGATGAAACATCTTAACAGACAACAATCAGCATTCTAGCTTTAAACCCTTTTTTTCCAACATCTGCCACATTATTCAGTGGTCTGTAGGGCACTATTTTGTCCATCAGCCTAGCTTGACATTATTCACATTTTTTTCATGTTTCTGTTCATCAATGTTCACTTACACCGATACCCAGCACACATTGTGCAAATGCTTCATACAACCATAAGGAATCCCTGTGGTGTCAACCAATCATGACTACTTGCCTAGTCACTGACCTATAGGCTAAAAATAAATAGAACCGATGTGGAAATCCCTAGAAGTGAACTCTTACATCAGTCGTTACACAAAATCATAAAGAAAATAATGATTCAATCTTTATTCACAACAAAAATGACTCAGACATGTTTTTTCCCTTTCAACCACAGTAAACTAGCCAAACTGACAAAAGTGGTCTAGATATCCAGGATAACCTTGCTAATTTTAGATGGAGGCTTGTTGTCTTCTTCATCTGATGAGTCATTTATGTTGTTTGAATAATCCATCTCAACACTATGATCATGATTTGGCGATTGTTACTACAGTTATACAGCTGGAAAAAAAAAAAGGTTCTGCATGCTTTTCAAAAGATGCCCCAACCATCAAGATGCATCACCAGAAAGGAATTTTCCTAGTCTTTAAACTCGAAAATCTTGTTTAAGATACTGTGTGGTACCTCTGGCGGATGCAAGATTTTCACACGCCACTTTTCCCCTCAAACACCCACATTAAACTGTATTTTACAAAATAAAGGTCCAAAGGCAGTACAGCAGAGGTCTTCAGAACAAACGTGGATAGTAAGTCTGAAAAGAACCATCTTTACTACACAGACAGAAAAGCGTGTGTCTTGTGATAACATACTGCAATAGAATGCTCTAGAACAATACCAGGCTTCATCGACGACATCACATCTGTATCAGGGCAGAGCATGTGACTATAGGTCTTCGGGGAAAACAGAGTGTATAGGTTTGGTATGCCAAACTTAAAAACAATGACACAGTCAAGGGTTAGTCACAGGTGTCTACATACTCACACTGTGTAATTCATAGTCTTGCAGCTTCGGGGATTCCATACTCCTGTGCTGTTCTCCACCCACACAGCTTTAAATTTTACATTTAGAAATTCTCTCAATTTTACTGGAATCCAAGCCACATCACCACATCACAAAACCTCATGCTGCTCTCAACTCTTGAATTTGGCAAGTAAGCAAGGACTTTAACCCTTTCAAAGCAAGAGCTTTGCAAGAAAGGACCAGAGCCAAGCCAATACCACAGTTTATACACCAGTCCACAAGAGCCATGCAGGTACATAGGAGGCCAACAAGGATTACTTGTAGCAGCTAGTGAGCTAATTCAAGCACTGTCATTAAAAAAAAAAGACTGTTAAGACCAAATTCAGACTGTATGCTTATATTTAAGCTTGACAATGCCTGAACCTCTGAGGCCATATAAGGCATTATCTGGCCCTTGAGTACAAAGACGTGAGCTAAATCTCACTGAGTGAAGCAACATATGAACCTTATAGAGGTCATAAAACATCATACCAAAAACTGGCTTGTGGTTTACATAATCTGTCTGAAAAGCTACTGCAGCTGTATGGGCTGACATAGACCAGAGCTTGGTGTTCAACAGCACTGGATGAGTTAGATCAAGCTTGTCCTACTTCCATTTATGTGAAATTGCATTTGCTTGTCTTTTTCAACAGTGATAATAATACCAGACTTTAAAAGCCATTATATTTCAATTCCAATTCAAACACTTAAAAGAACCGAAACATCTCAAGGCTTCCGGTGTGGAAGCAGTTGAGGCTACAGTACTTCCTCATGTGGTTACACTTTGTGCCATAGTGCAAAATCTGTGTTTGAGAGAGGTTTTTGGTTTCCTCAGTGGAGCGCTGAGACTAGATTGTGGACAATATTTTACAGTCAACAACATGACTGCGTAGCTTCACAGAGTATCTCACTCCTTCTCCAGTGGCAAAGGATAGAAATACACCTTTAAACCTACATCAAATCTGAAGAACACCAATGACCAAGAACGTTTCACTAAACCAGAACCTCCTTTGCAAATAATAAACAGTGGCAATTTAATGCATCATGCGCCATTACTAACTATCAATAAATAAGATCTCCTAACCAAAACTACATGGGCTTTAACACACCTAACTCAGACGATGTCTATAGGTACTTTCTGTGTATAACGAAATAGATTCAAGCGAATGGGACCGATTTTGACAAATGTGGGTCAAATAATGTGTGGCTTGCCAAGCCGTTTAAAGTACCGAGAAAGCGCATCTCTCGGCTATTAACAAATGCCGTGCAATTGTCAGATGACAGATCGTCAAACAATTCTCTATTAGTATTCAAAAAGAGTGATCTGGACCTCAAGCTAGATAGCTAAGAATTAGCAGCTCGCTAGCGAACGATTCCTCGGGAGAATGCCACGCCAGGTCATTGTTTACACTGCTAGCTTAGCTGCACAGATGCTTAATCTTGTCTGCTGGCTGTCTTGTACACCCTAAAAACGATTTAGCCAACTGCATGAATTTTATCCAGCCTAAAGAACTAAACAGATTCGTCTATAAACAGCCTGGCCTCTTAGTGCCCAAATGATGTTTAACGACTGTGATAAAGTAAAACGGATCATGACTGTTTCCCTTGCAGGCTAGTTGGGTTAGTAGGACAGCTAGAGTGCCCTGATGGCCAACACCACCACTTCGGCTGATATTACTAGTCGTTGTAAATAGCAAGCGTGAAAACGTACAAACACAAACTGACCTGATTAACGTAACCTAAAGGGTCGTCCACATACACACCCGACTAGAAGGCTAATGGTACAAGTGCTAACCGTTAGCTGCTGGTCAAGAAGTTGCCCAGCTGGTCACTGCTGGCTGAGGTATCCAAGCTAACTAGTTAGCCAGCTAACTTGCATGTATTTCTCGGGGTAACATAGACTAGTTGCTCTAAAACACAGCCTGCAGATCAACAATCGACCAGCATCATTTGAAAGCAAATAAAGGCAAAGCTAGAGATACAGCACCATAACAGTCTCATGGACACGCCAAGCTAGCAGGATAATCAAACAGAACATATCTCACGTTAAACAGCTAGCTAGCATGTTTTGACTCACAGACCCCCACAGACCCCCACAGAGCGCTGATATGAGAACACATTTCTATAAAAATGAAGTAGTGAACTTGTTTATGTCCGTTTGATGATAGGACTTTTCCAACTATAGATCAGTGCGAATCATTCGGGTGCAGAACTGCCCTGTCTTAATACCACGGCTCCCCAACTAGCCACCTAGCCAGCGATTTCAATCACGGTCTACCCGCACGAGTTCCTGGGCTTTACCAGATTTGAAGAACGCCGCTATGTCGGCCGCGTCCTTAGCCGTCTCCTCGGCTCCTTCCCCCGAGCTCATGTCTGTGGAAGCCGCGAAGCAAATATCCAAATGTAAAAGTTTGGCTGTTCCAGCTCAGACGGTGTATGGAATATGTCCGCCCCTTTTGCTTCAAGAAGGATGTGACACGGACGGAAAAGACCGCTGTTCTGCTAGGCTAGGGACCACGAGCGATCCTCCATCTTGGATAATACAAATTAATAGCGCCGGCCGGCGGCCCTTCCGACTGTAGGCTAATCGAAAAGGAAAGTCAGGGAAGACAGCAGGGGGCGTGAGCAGATTTCAAAAGCCCCCTTTCCACTCCCTCCGAGCCCCTCAGCGGTCTCCACAGGTAAAGTCAGGGGTAGAAATTATAGTTGATTATGCAAGATTGTAACATTTAATTCATACCAGCAATGTTTCTCCCACAGAAATGAATTGGGGAAGGCTGTACGTTTCTTCTGTGGGCATTAAATTATTTCAGACTAACATGTCATCTCTACCAGCAAACGTCGCAACTGAATTCTTGCATGTTCAATTTAATTTCTTTTCTAGGATGAATGACAGTCCATATGGAATTTCTGATGTCAAGAAACTGTAGACTAAAAGCTAACAGAGCTTTCCAAAGGTAACACATCTATAATCCACCAGCCACCACTTACTGCTGGTTTAGGTTTGGAATTAGGGTCAAGATTATGTGAAGGCTGTAGCGTGATCTTTAATTCAGTATCTACGAGTAGAGATAGGAGTCTAAGACTTCATAAAGTGGACTGAGTAAGAATGCTATGTAGGCACTTTTATTTTTACTGTTTTGGAGAAGATCTACATTTTAAGGATAAAGTAAAGCTCACGATGAATTTTAAACTGATCAGTGGTCTGATGAAGATGAAGCTTTCATGAAGAAATGTTACAGTATAAGCAGAGTACTGGATGTATAAGGAGACACTGTTGAAATGGACTTTACTGTAGTTTAGGAAATTGATTTATTAACAGTCCTCTTTTTTGTAAGAACTACATCAGTACTTGTCAATCTTTCTTTGTTCTATGTAGTTTATTTTTATGTACCTAGACCTGGCAGCAGGGTGGCATGGTGGGTAGCACTGTTGCCTCACAGCAACTAGGGCCTGGGTTCAATTCCCTGGCCTAGTGACCAGGATCCTTTCTGTGTGGAGTTTACATATGTCCGCGTGGGTTTCCTTAGAAGATGTGTGTGTGTACTTAGGCTTATGACTTGTAAATGCTAAACGTAGCATATTAGTACAAACTATTTGCTTACTGATTAAAGCCTGAAAAACTACTTAAGATTTCAAGTTATCTGAATGCCAACCATTCCCTGCTAAGGGTGATTCTGAATTATGAATTAATTCATTTTATTCTTTTAGTTTCAAAATATAAAATACTTCCTACATCTAATGAATCAGGTTTGTAAAATTAAGAAACATGTTGTTCAAAACATTTTGCTTTTTAATACAAACCCTGTATTTTCTACTATTTTATCCAATCCTTCTTTTCCATGGAAGAGCCTTGACCACTGTCTTTAATCTATCTTTAATCATGAGTAATACATAACATTTTCAAATACTCTGAGGACTAGAAGCATAGATGTGACTGAGAGTAATGATGGTGTTTGAGCTGTAGAATTAGATCTGATAATAACAATATCAGTGTCCTGTTCCCATTATAAAATTTGCTTTCTGTAAATTCCATTATAGGTTTTTTTTGTAAGAATTAAACTGACCCCTGGTGGTTAACTATGCCACACATTTTCCTGCTACAATTGCTCGCTTCTACAAGAGGTACCCATCTTAATTGTCATTCTGTTGCCTTGCTTTATGAAAGAGGTAGATGACTTTCAGCTCTCATTAATTCCACAATAGTATTTGCATTCAATGCATATGCAACTCAAAAGCAAAGAGAACCTGTTTAGTTGCTCATACCATGTGCGAAAGAAGACAACAGGTAGAATCACACTGCATCATTTTACCTTCATCTTAATTTTCTCAACCTGCTTGATCAAGCTAGGGTCACGGTTGCTGTAGAGAAAACAGAGAAGCCCACATAACCCTGTCCCCTGCAACTTCCTCCAGTTACTTCTGTGGCACTCTGAGCCACTTCCAGGCCAATCTGGAGATATAATCCCTCTATCAGGCCCTGGGACGACATCGGGGTCTCGTCAGTCAAAGTCTATGCCACATTGCAGAGGCACGTCAGCCACGAAAGCTCCACAACATCCAGAGCTTTAATCTTTTATGGGCAAATCTCATTCAGCCCTGGTACTTTGCCAACAACTAGCTTGCCAACTACTTCAGTGACCTCCACAATGGAAATGCAGTCTGACACCCCAGAAGCCTCTAACCCTGACTCCCGTGAGAGAGACATGTCTTTTGGGTTCAGGAGTTCTTCAAAGTGCTTCTTCCACCAACCAACAATATCCTCATTCGAAGACAGTTTCTCTGCTTTTGCTTGGTACAGCTTGAGTGAAGCCACACCAACTGCTCCTGAGTTGCTGAGTGCTCCATGGTTGTCCAGAACCTCTTTGAAGCCGCCCAAAACTCTTTTTCCAAAGGCTTCTCCAAACTCGTCCCATGTTCCAGATGCTGCTGTTGCCTTTTTTTTGCCTGTCAGAATCCCTCTGCTGAGTTGGTCCATCAGTACCTATCCGCTGAGGGCCAATTAGTCCCTAAAGGCCTCCTTTTTCAGCTTGACTGCCTTCCTCACCACCAGCGTCAACCAATTGGTTCTTGGGTTGCCACCTTGACAAGCACCAGCAAGCCTCTGGCCACAGCCTTGCCTGGTGGCTTGCACAATGGAGGTTTTGAATAGGGTCTATTCAGACTCCATGTCTCCTACCTCCCCCAGCGCATGAGAAAAGCTCTCATGGAGGTGGTTACTGTTTGCTTGGTTCTGCCAGGTCTTACCACCGGTCTTCCATGCCATGTGATCCAACTCACCAACAGATGGTAATTGGTTCACAGCTTAAGACTTCTCTTTACCCAAGTGTCCAGAACCTATGGTTCCAATAGATGAAAGATAAAACAACAAAGCTGATCATTGACCTTTGACACAAGGAGGTCTTGTACCAAGTAGGAACACTTATTAACATCCTTGTTTTCAAATTTGGTGTTCATTATAGACAATCCATGACTAGCACAGAAGTCCAATTACAAATTTAGATTGGGTTGCCCGGCCACCAGGCGTTTGCCAAGGAATACTACCCCTGGGCCTGGCTCGAGGAGTAGGTCCCACTAACCATATCCCAGGCAGGATACATGACATATTGTGTCTGTTGTTCATTTTGGATTGTGTTAGTCGGGGTCTTCACTCCACAACTGTTTGCCCTGATAGACCCTACCAGGAGCATACTGCTCCAGACGACTTAGCTCCAAAGATCTTCCAGGAAGATACTGCATCATGTCACTACCACTACCATTTGTTTTGCTGGAATAGTCATTCCCTGGTGGGAATCAGGGATCTCAATGTCTATAACATCATTATAAAACAATGTCTCAGACAGCAGGAAGTGTATCCATAACCATTTCATGTGAGGGAGCTCTTACAGGCAGACATCTGGTTCCTATCCCCACTAATGTGAATTATTCTGACTCTATTTCTGAAGAATGGAGTGTTTTGTTTATTTTTGTTTTTTTATTATTTTTTTTACATCAAACCACCCATCTTAACTATATGATAGTATTAGATCTAGAAATACAGTGGAATTCCCATGTAATTACTCAGAATTTAAACAAAAAGCTGTTTTGTTACTGTGCATTTAAGACCAATATAGGTAAATGACTTCCTTTCTGATTAACTGCCCTGCACTGCACCTCCTTCAAAAAGAACTCAGGGCTGAAATGTATGATTGTGACTGAACCCCAATAAACATCAGTTGAAATAAAGTTTAGCCACTCGTTTTGGATGTCTGCCTTCTTTTTTGCTTACTAACAGCAAGCCCTAGCATAACATTAAGTTGTTTTCTGCACATCATGCACACTGATACTGACTGTCTGCAGTAACAACACTCCTTATCACTTCAATGGAATGGGCAGGGCTACACTGCTATAGGCCGTGCGTATGGACAGTATGGACTAGTGAATTAATTGTGCATTTTGTAAAAATAAAATAAAAATTACGAGACATTCTGGAACTTTGATATCTATATAGCATTGTCTGGAAAATGAGAATGTTGTTCATATTCAGCATTTTGTGTTGAAACAGATAAGTGGTTAGTGTAACACAACGAGTTATTTGTTAATATGGTTTAGTTTTGGTTGGTACGTTGTGTAAATCCTTCTCAGTGTTCCAGTTCTAGCCCTGCCAGCCGGTGAACGCTTGGTGGCGGTATCTGCCATCGGCCACGGAGGTTCATTAGCAGGAGAAGAAACCAAAGGCAAAGGAAGGAAGAAGAGCTTAAACGCGTTAGCAAAGTAATACTTCTTAGTGAAAAACTGAGCTCATTTGTCGTTTTATTGGCAGTGTAGCCATATGCAGACTCGAGTCAGTTTACAACCACACTGCCTGACGGTCCGCGGAGATTTCGCTAGATGGGCTATTTCTCTGAGAAGCTAGCTAGCGTTAAGTGGCTAGCTAGCTAAGCTCGCTAGCGACAGATGGGTCAGTTAGCATGTTGGCTAACTAACGGCGCCTAGTAATGCCAGATCAAAACTAATTCATTGTGTAACCACATCTTCCTTTTTTCTGTGTCCAGATGTAAGCGTAGCCTGGCGAGCTGTAGCTATCGTTAACCGTTTCGCTCTGTATTTAGGTCTCTCCTAGCAACTTGCTAATAATTCATTAGCAGCTTGGCGATGGCTGACTTACTGCTGACTGTTTACGACGACGACCAGTCAAACGTCTTCTTCGACTGCACGGTAAATAGGGTTAAATATTGAATATGAAATATTCAGCTTAAGCCTTGGTTGGTAGATCATCTTAACTTTTCGTGCCTGGAACTAGCAGCTAAATGCTTTGCTCGATTCAGTGTGAGCTGTATGGTTCAGACAGGGTGGAGAACTGAAAGTGAGGTGACTGCTGTGTGGACTGCTTCGATCATGTCCTTTTTCCTTATTACCATTTTACTTTTCAGATTTGTAACAGAAGACTGAACGGTGAAACTCAGTATAAGGTCCATCTAACCACTTTACAGCATTTGAAAGTAAGTAAATTTGTGGATTTCTACACTTCCAGAGTAACCAGTGTAGTAGAATAAGCTGAACGCTTTGTTAATGAGGAATTTATATATATATATATATATATATATATATATATATATATATATATATATATATATATATATGTGTGTGTGTGTGTGTGTGTGTGTGTGTGTGTGTGTGTGTGTGTGTATGTATGTATGTATATATGTGTATATATATATATATATATATATATATATATATATATATATGTATATATATATATATATATATATATATATATATATATATGTATATTATAGAACGAATGAATTCATTATTAATTTATTCATTGTTGAGTACTAGGTTGTTTCTCAATTATTGTGATGTGATGCATTTTAACCAAAGCTTTATATGAAGTCTGATCCTCATCTCCCTGTCCACTTGGATTGTCCAGATTTTTAGAGGCCTAATATTTGGCATCATCCGGAAAAGTCTTCTATCCGTCACGAGTACAGGTTCATCGTAAAATGTTTTTGAGAGAGGTACTGAATTGTACTTCTCCGATCTGTTCACAGTATTTGAAACCTCCAGGCCTGCCTCTTCAACAGTGTTCCAGTGGACTGCAGTGTTATGTGTGCCACTGGAGGCTTCACTCATACTTCTCATATGAAATAAAAGGCTAATTTGCCATTGCCTTCTCTGCTGGAAGATTGCACATAAGTCTATTTTGGATATTATCCGAGCTGTATGCTTTAGTTCCTCTTGCTTCTTCTTTGTAGTCTGAGGAGTTGCCTCACACTGTGCTAAATTAAATCAACTTTAAAGTTAGCTTTGTCATTCCTTCTCACCACTGATGTGTTGAATGAGGACTGGAGTATAGTTTCTTCCATGCACTACAAATTAAATACCGTTTGACCTGATAAACAGAGTTTTGACCATGTTGCCTTTTTTCCTCATGGATCCACATGAATCCCTTTTATGGAGTCTGGGGACCTTACATTGAAACATTGACTTTGGATAAACCCGGTGGATAAGCTTTATCTCCAGACTCCGTTCTTCCAAGAAAATGTAATCCTGCTCTCTGTGTTTCATTACATAAAAACTATTTATGTTTGAAGCACATATTTGGAGCCAAACACGTTAATGTTGTTTGTCCAACGAGGATCTCTGTTAAAGATGTCACTGCTGTGTGATGTCACTGTTCTGTGATATAAATGTGATCCAACATAGCTCACATTTACCAAATTCATTGCTTTTTTCGTTCATTGGTGTGTGTAGGTGACCTTCATTACATATTCCAAACTGTCTGTTTGGTTTGTGTAAGGGGTTTGGTTTCTGACAGCTGGAGGTATGCTTGGACACAAGGAATGACCTTTGTTTCTGAAACTTTCGTTCTGGTCTCAACTCAGAGATTACACATACTTGCGTCGCTCTCCAAGTTCTTTTTCTTGCACCACACCGTCACTTTCTCACTTGTCTGTATATATCTGGAACAAGGAATCATGGCTCTGGCTTTATGATTGCATTTGAAGTTATGCCTGAACTTCTCATCATCTTCGCTCACTTCGCTTTCTGTGTCCTCTCGACTCAAGTGGAGTTTCAAAGGGTTTTTTGTTTCCTTATAAAAATGCAAGATGGATCCTAAACATCGATTTCTTTATGGATTCTGTTTTGACAAATATCTGTTTTTGTTTTAAATGGCAAAAAAGTTTTGTCCTTTCCATTCTCTTGAGTAAAAAGGACATTAATGTAAGTGTTGGGTATAACCTCTTTATTTTTGTGTTTGAAAGAGACTGATGGCAGGTCTGATATGATTTGTTACCAGTTTACTCACCTGTATCTGTTTTTCTGCACTTTTTGGCCATAACTCTACAAAGAAGGAAGAGGCCGAGGCTGCTAAGGGTAAGTAATTCTGAACACTACGTTAAAACAGCTTTAATCATCTTTCGACTACTGGTTGTATTGTGCCAAAAACAAAAAAACATTCCTGAATGTTTATAGATAAAGCTGCAGCAAGTTTTATATAATCAATCAATTGATTGATTAGTATTTGATAAATTGGCCAGTCCAACCATTGTTTCTTCTTACTTTGCCCGTTTCCCATTATAGCACTGCCGTCATTCAGTGGACATTCTATGAGACAGGCGGTTTCTTTATTCATGGTATAGTGAACCGGTAGAAGCCGTATTGTCTCCAACCTTTTCTGTAGTCTACTATGATCACGTATTATATCAACACTGCAGTAAACTTTCATTTAAGTAAACAGCGTTTCAGCTTTTCTCTACAGTTGATGTTAAGCTTCTGTAAAATAAGAAGCACTGGGAGTCCAATATGTTCCCTCTGGGACACCTTTTTCTTATCAAGTATTTTAGAGGTGCTGCTCACATGGCGTCATGTGCATCCAAAGAGCAACAAAGGTTCTTTGTTCAGTATATTCACACCAACAGATATCCTTGACTGGTTAGTCTCACTGTATCAAAAAGGAGAAAGAAATGAAGCCATCCTTCACACGCAGAGAGAACATAACTAGTTGTGCTCTTGTGCACTCCTGGCCCCCATATTTCTTTGACATCACTGGAATTCAAGCATGGTGAGTTAGCCAGTTTAATGTACTTAGGAGTTTTCAGCCCTGGAACATAATATAAACAGTGGACTCTTGAACACATGCTGGACACTTTGTTCGCTGTCCTACCTACAAAATAAAAGAAGTATATGCATATTAGTATAGTATATGCCTTAAGTTCTTCATAAAGCTTAAACGAGCCAATTTGAAACATATATTCAGAGTTGGACTTGGAGTCTTGGAGCTGGCCTTGATGCTGTACTTGAAATAACATCAGCTTTGATTGCCTTTCAGTTAATTATTTGCTGCTCCATCTGATTTCTCTGAGGTTTTCAGAATTTTGAGGGGGCAGTTCATTCAGGAATGTGACTCTTCCATTCAGCTGAAAGTTTCCTTTCTGCTTTAAAAATTAAGGTTGTGCCATCAAGATGCCGTCAAAAAATAAGTGGATTTTTGTCACTCGCTGAAGAAATCCCATACATGTGGGGCTTGTTAGAGAGTCTGCTATCAACATCTACCTGACAAAGTTACATGCTTGGTCTAACCATGAACTTGCAGCCTGGACGCACCAAGCAGATGTCGAAGAACTAGTACCAATCAAGGACGACTGATCGTCTTCTTTGTCACAGCTGACTGCCAACATAAAAAATGGAAGAGTCTGTATTGTGGAAAGAAAAACAGACTAACTTACCTTGACCCTTGCTGTGTATACTTCCATTTATCCACTTCCATTTATCTACTTGTTTACTTTTGCTTACTTGTGAACATAGACGGCAAGAGACCTTGAAGGCTTCAGGCATATGTTTGGGACAGAGTCGTGCAACATGCAGGCTCTGCACACGCGCAATTATCAGGCACCTGAATGACACGTTGATGACGTGTATATAAACAAAAAACAAAAAAAACACATTTTGACGCATATCTGAATATCTTCTACTCTGTGTTGGTTAGACAGCTGTAACCTGACCCCTCCTTTCTGACTGCTCTTCTTCTGTATCTCAAGGATATTTGGGTAAGAGGAAACTGTTAATTCACAATGATACGGTCCTCAGCAAAAGGTACAAAACGAGTGCCTTTGAACACCACTTTGAACAGCAAAACAAGAAATGGGACAGCTTACAGCCGTGTGCAAATGAGGACTACATGACTGTAAGTGCACTATTTGGGGTAGGACTCTGGTCTAGAGTCCTGCCCAAAATGAGGACTACAGAACTGTAACTGCCCTTTTTG
The DNA here is from genome assembly GCF_015220715.1 of Pygocentrus nattereri. Lineage (NCBI taxonomy): Eukaryota > Metazoa > Chordata > Actinopteri > Characiformes > Serrasalmidae > Pygocentrus > Pygocentrus nattereri. Next base: position 9,752,012 of record NC_051237.1, read on the forward strand.
GGGCCTGGCTTTTGTCTAGAATCCTGCCCCAGATGAGGACTACGAGACTGTAAGTGCGTTTTTTCGGCCATCCTTAAAGTGTTCTCACAAAGTTGGGAGCATGAAATTGTCTAAAATCTCTTGGTCTGCTGAAGCATTAAGAGTTCCTTTCACTGGAACTAAGGGGCCGAGTCCAACTCCAGAGAACACGTCTCCACTGCTCTAGAGTCCAGTGGCAGCGCTTTATACCACTGCATTTGACACTTTGCATTGCACTTGATGATGTAAGGCTCAGTCATGGAAACCCATTCCATGAAGCTCTCCACACTGTTCTTGAGCTAATCAGAAGTCCACATGAAGTTTGGAGGTCTGTAACGATTGACTTTGCAGAAAGTTGGAGACCTCTGAGCACTATGCGCTTCAGTATCCACTGACCCCGCTCTGTCATTTTACGTGGCCTACCACTTCAGGGCTGAGTTGCTGTCGTTCCCAATCACTTCCACTTTGTTATAATACCACTGACAGTTGACTGGAATATTTAGTAGTGAGGAAATTTCACAACAGATGGCATCCTATCACAGTACCATGCTGGAATTCACTGAGCTCCTGAGAGCGACCCATTCTTTCACTAATGTTTGTAGAAGCAGTCTGCGTGCCTAGGTCTTGGTTTTGTACACCTGTGGCCATGGAAGTGATTGGAACACCTGAATTCAATGATTTGGATGGGTGCCTGAATACTTTTGGAAAAGTACATCATGCACATAAACATGACTGCTTTCTCATGCACGCTGTTTTCTTGCGGACATCATAGTGTTGTTCTTATTACTGGGGAACCGTTGGAACATTGCAAATCATGTGCACATGTGATATGTTTTAGTTTCATGTGCTACCTAAATGCTTGAATATTAAAGTTGTAACTGTTAGAGAATAGATGTGTTTGCTAGGATTGATGATGGAAAATTAAAATGTAAAATTTGTTCATTCCACTATAGATGTGTAAATATTTTACTACAGAGTGAAGCTGACTGTTTTGTCAAATTCAATAGGCCTCATCCCTATGCCACTCCCACTGCCGGAATGGACAGATATCAAACAATACTTGAAATACCTCAACCTTGATGAGCCCATTATAGGTAAGGCAGCTCTATAAAATGTAGTGATACTTTGTGTGTTTTTATTTATTTTTTATTTATGTAAACGTGACAAAAATTTGAATATTAAAAATATAGTCTCCTTAAAAAATCTGTCACAAGCATAATTTCTTATACTTTGTTAAGCATCCAAATGCCCTAATTACAGCACTAGGTCTGCCAGATAAGGATGACATCAGTCTCTTGAGACACAAAAAAAAGATGGTTCTTTAAGGATTGTTTAGCAAAAAAAATGGTTATAGAACCTTGAATCTTTTTGAAAAGGTGTTCTATGAAGCAAGCAAAAGTGTTTGTTTATTGTTTCAAGCTTGACATCATAACAATATAAGAACCCTTTTGGGTGCTATATAGAATTATTTTCTACACAGAACCATATAAGGAGGGCAAAGGGTAGGGTGCCTATATGTAACTGGTTCAACAAACATGATGGATCATTGGGATCTGCACTCAGTTTGTGGAAGAGTGGGCTAGAATGGAATGGAAAGAAACTACCTCAAGAGACTGGTATAATCCTTACTCAACAAGGATGATGTTAAGGCAGGGGACACGTAACCAAGTATTAAGGGGAAAAAAATATGCATACAACTAATTTCTTTGTCCAGTGAGCTTAATTTCAGTAGCAGACTCTATAGTAGCGAGTGTTCTGTGAAGGGCTTTTTCTTTTCTGTTCCTACCATATTTTTTTTTCATTTTCAGGACTTGGTGCTTTGGTACAAGAGGAAGATGCTGTCACAGATGATGGCAAAGTCCAGTTGAGGTACAGGTGTAAAATGTGTGCAGTAGTGATGGACATGTGTACGATGGTATGCCACATTGTCAGCCGCAAGCACCGTCAGAAGTACCTGGTGAGATTTAAGTACTTTCTTTCTGCAGTTTTTGATTGTGAAATAGTAAGATGCATTGCAAAAGAAATGATCGCAAAATTAAAAAAAATTCTTGGCATACAGCTGCATTTTTATTTTGGAAGTATATATTTCAATTTGATTACTCAAAGTAACAGGTCTCATAACAACTATGCACAGCAATTGAAGAGGCCAGACTTGGTGACGTGGCAGAAAAACAGTTCACAGAAGCAACCAGGTCTTGTTGCGAAGGCTAAGGCTGCGCTTGTGGAAAAGCAAGAAGGATGGGGATGTCCAGTGGTATGTCCGTTTTTTTTTTTTTTTTTTCTGCCTGTTCATTTTTGTGTGATTTAAAGCGAAGGATGAACGTGTCAGTAATCAGTCAGACAGTAATACTACTCTTTGATCAAGTCATTACACTTGAGTAGCGATGTAGATGACTGACTGCAAAAATAGTATCAAATTTAACGTTATTGTGCGAATATTTTACATTAAGTGTGTTTTGTTGTGCCAGACCTGCAGCAAACTATTAGACATTTTCTGTAAATATTAATGCAGTTACTTATGTTTGATTAACTTAAAAAGATAAATAAATTAAAGATAAAATAAATTATTGACTCATCAGGCCATGTCCGCTGATGACATTTCCAATGCGTATTAAATTCTCTGAATGTTGTGCGCTCAACAACCATGGGCTCATCTAAGCAGCTGCCTGAAGATTGGAAAATGAAGCTAATCAACGCCTACAAAGCAAGGGAAGGCTATAAAAAGATATCAGAGTGGTTCCAGGTCTTGATATTCATTGTCCAAAAGGCAGTTAAGGGGAACTGTGGAAGTAAATGCAAAATCTGGAAGACTAGGAAAAATGTATATATTAATATTTTATTTTATATAAAACCTTATCTTTTATAAATTAAGCTTCTGGTTTTGCATGCAGTCAAGTGTAATCCGAATGTGATGGGATCTGAACGTGGAAAGCAGATGTTCATGCAAGGTGTAAACATCCTCTATACAAAGTGTGCCTGAAAGTGTTCTGTTTTTCCATTTAAGGCACTCAGCCGGCCAAACGAGGGCCAACGGCAAAAAAAGGATTATCAAGGTGAGGAGTGTATTCTAAAACTGGCAGTATGTTTCAAATGACAAAAGAACTAAGCAAAAGCTCTTGTAGTTCTAGTAAGTAAACTTGAAAAGAACTCCTAGTGATGAGTTTTGTTTTTTGAAGTATGCTGCCAGTGTTTTTGTTTGAGGTATGCTGCTGGTGTAAGCCATTCTCTGCTGTAATTAAAATGTTTTTATCCAGCCATATACTCTGTTTGGAAGTCTTGTTCTTTGGTGACAACTCACACTGGGCATTTGAATTGCCCATTGTGTATAGCCAAACCCTATGATTTATATGCTCACTCTGCACAAAAACTGATGTGATCTAAGGAAAGTGGTCTGAGTGAAATGTTGCTACTTGAGTACTCTCAGTGTATGTGAACACAACCCCTACAAACTGCTTTGTCTGTAGATTTTTCAGAAAAAAATCCAAAGAAACACTGCTACAGCAGCCATACTAACTTGTGCCACATTAAGCATTGACACTAAAACCAGGTACCATGGTCAGTTTGTTTTTTCCCCACCTGGTGTAGGAGCAGTGGCTGTCATTGTGTGTGTGCGTGTGCGTGTGTGACACATTTTTATTCCACTACAGGCCATGGAAGAGAAGAAGACACTCATTCTTATACTCATGAAAGGTCCTACTCTGGGCGAGACGGAAGTGGGCCATTTCCCTTGGCTGAAGATGGTTACAAACGATCGTATTTGAAGGATGATGCTCTTGGAAAGCCATCTCGTTATCATGAGGTTGACCTGTATGAAATATCATCTAAAGATAATGCAGCTCATGGGCGCTCCTACCCAGAGAATGACAGATGTGAAATGACAAACTACCAAGGTGGCAGACAAAGATATTATGAAGATGACAACTGCTCTGAAGGAGCTTATTTAAAAGGAGACATTAGTGTAAGGTCTTTTCTGGAAGAAGATAGTAGTGGAAGACACCAAATTGACAGAACCATTCCAGCAAGGTCTTATAGTGGTAAGCGTCAAGATGAATGCTACCCAGAGATAAATCTCAGAAGAGGGTGGAACTCCAATTCAGATATGCAAGACATGCATCATGGTGGTCTTCCAGGAAGCAAATTTGCTGACACAGAGATGAGTGGTTCGTCTCGATACCTAGAAGATACAGACTACCGGCAGGACAGGCAAATTCAAGATCGGATGTACACTTCATGTGAGGGAAGAGGACGTAGCATAGATGAACTGCAAAGACCAAGAAGAAGCTTCCAGTATGCAGAGGAGGAAAGGAAACATGTTCCAAATGTAGAAAATACAGCAAGGGCTGGGTCCTTTGAGGTGCAAGACTACACCCAAAGACACAGAGATGATTTGGAAGACTACACTCAGGAAGATCGCCCTGCTAAAAGGAAAAGGAAGAGTAGGTTCTCTGATGCTACACCATTAGAGATAGCACTTGCACAGAAGAGGTAAGTTATTTCTCCAGGATACAATTAAGTGAGACTATATGGCTTATATAAATAGTAATAATAATAGTAATAACATAAATATAATGATTGTTGTGTTGTTTGTTTTTAGATTTTTTGAAACCATGGCTCTGAAAAACCCAGGAAGAGCGGTTCCCACAAAATCTCAAGTGAGACCTTTGAATATTTAAATGGTATTAATAAAATACAAATACAGATTAAATGAATAGTTCCATTTAGGACATCATGTGACAATAGCAGTCTAAATATGGAAAATGTTTTGGATGTTCTCATTAGTGCACACAGTTGTGCAAATGGGAATATTATGTGTGTGTATGTGTGTGTATGTATGTATGTATGTATGTGTGTATATATATATATATATATATATATATATATATATATATATATATATATATATATATATATATATATATATATATAATTTATATACATAATGTTTTCTTTTTTTTCCCTCTAGGATTTTCATAGGTGGGTGGATCAGCGTGGGGACATGCAGGAGGAAAGATGTCTAGATGACCATGGATTTCAGGAAACCACTACATATGAGCATGGCCATAGAGTTTTTCAAGAAGCAAGAACTTTCACAAATGATTCCACAAGTCTGCAAGAGAGCCGACGGTTTGAGGACAATTCCAGAAATGTAAAAAATGAAAGATATTTTGAAGACCGCAGACACATTCAGGACATGAAGGGATATGAAAAAGCCTCTTACCAGGAGTCTTCAAAATATAAAGATCTCCCAAGAGATTTTCAAGAATCAAGACAATGTGAATATGATCGTACCAATTTCCAGCAGTCAAGAGGGTTTGAGAACTCCAGAGATTATCAACATGGAAGATGTTTTGTAGATGGTCCTGCCAGTTTCCAACAGGCAAAAGAATTTAAGGACAAGCCTAAAGGTTTTCAACGTGGAGGACATTTTGAAGATTATCCTTCAGGTTTCCAGCAGGCCAGACGTTTTGATGACAACCCCAGAGTAGGGCATGTTGATGAACCCAGAAGCTTTCAAAACATTAGACAGAGCAGGGGTACTGACAAACCTATAGGTTATGAAAACTATGAAGGACGAAGAGCAGGAGCAGATGGAAGGTATAGTGAAGGTGACTTCAGACACTCTCAAGCCAGCCTTGACAGTCAGCGTGAATTTGAATGGGACCCTAAAAGAAGGGGATCAGCTGAACGATCTGAAGATCTCAAGAATTACTATCCACGTTATGACAATGATGATAGAAGAGATACAAGAGGTAAGTTGATGAGAAACTCTGTCTTCAAGATGTCTATTGGGACTTTATTGTTCATAGGTGTCCCAAAAAGCAGATCAAGTTACTGCAAGTCACATTAATGCATTATTTTCATTTCAGTCTTTTCAGAGAGCCTTTGGAAGTCCAGGCCTCAAAGAAAAGAAGAAAAGGTGTATGGTGTGAGACAAGCACAAAGGCCACGTTATCAGCGCGACGGTGCTTCTGGTGCGGAACCTTATGATCCGTTTCATCCGTCATCTTCTCCGCCTCAGGAACTGGCACCCCCCTCCAGTCTTGAAAAGCTTGCTGTCACTCTCCTAGAGCTTATGGCACGTAAATCTAATTAAAAAGTTTCCTAAATTATGTATAGATACATGTGCAGTTGCTATTCTTCTTAAAAGGAATTGAATGATAGTGTCAACAAAAATACATGTATTTTTTAATTGTGCTTAATTTATTAATTTCTAGAGCACTGCTTATGTCAACTACTCTTTATCTTTAAAGTCACCCATGACTGGGGTGTATTCATTGCTTGTTTTAGTAAAAATACAGGATTGCTGACACTTGACAATGAATGTGTGAACTGTTATTCTTACTTCACACTCAGAACATTCATAATTTATATCTACCTTGACTTTATCCAAGTATGTTTCAGTATGCGCAGCAAAAACTGTAAATTCTCAAATGAATTGGTAGGAAAAGTATACTGACACACATACATCATGACAGTCCACCAGTAGGTTGTCAAAGGAAGTAAGAACACTCACAAATATGTTAAGACAAATAATAATAAAGGCTTAAACAACTTGTAAGGAAGAGGCCCCAAAGTTTTGGTATTGATCAGTTTAAGCTAAATGTAAGAGTAACTCATTTTCACAACGCAGGTATTGCTGCCTTGCCATACACCACATACCACAAGCGAAGTCTATGGTTCTGCAGTTGTGTTCTCTTATAAATAAATATAACCCACGAAATAAAGACCCTTATTTTAGTGAGTTATCTACTAAGACCCCGTGTCTGCGTGGGTTTCCTCCGGGTTCTCCGGTTTCCTCCCACAGTCCAAAGACATGCAGTCAGGCCGATTGGACATGCTAAATTGCCCCTAGGTGTGCGTGTGTGAGTGACAGTCTGTGTCTGTCTGTCTGCCCTGCGATGGACTGGCGACCTGTCCAGGGTGTATCCTGCCTTCCGCCCGAAGACTGCTGGGATAGGCTCCAGCACCCCCCCGCGACCCTGACGGAGAAGCGGCTTAGAAAATGGATGGATGGATGGATGGATGGATGGATGGAACTACTAAGACCTTCCATGTAAATGAACACGCACAACTCTGCAATCTGCATATGATAAGTGTAGTATAATGTAGATTTCAAACGATGATCATGTAATTTTCTGAAGATTTTGACTTGGTCAACACATTCATTGCATTTCAAACACAAACGAGATCTAGTCTAGCTGCCCGTACTATGTGCGAAGGAAGTAAACTTGTAGAATTACACTGTATCACGTTGCTGTGTTTGTTTTTCCGGAATGAGGAAGCTCATGTAGCCATTCCCTGACCTGTGCTTCCTTTTACCACTGATGTGAACAATTCTGACTCATGTCTCTGTAGAATGAGGTGTTTCATATCTGAACCTACCTCTAACTGTGTGTCTTAACTATATAATTATGCTGATATTTTGATATATGTGTGGAGTTCTCCCTTAATCCTTCTAACCCCATTTTCTTACTGTGCCTTTAGGTCTAATATATGTAAATGACTTCCATTCTGATTAGCTGCCGTCCACTGTACCTCCATAAAAAAGAACCTTTGGAAGGCTGCAGTGATTCATTGCTTCCCAACAGCTAACCCTTAACACAATGTTTAATCTTTTCTCTACATCATGCACGCTGCTACAAACTGTTCACAGTAACAACACTCCTTATCACTTCAGTTTGAAAGGGCAGGGCTGCTATAGGCCAAATAGTAAATGTGTTTATCATTGTAACAGCACAATCATGATTGATTCAAACAGTAGATTTGTTTTTGTAGCTTAGTTTCTGTACCTGGACACTATGGACTCAGCAATTAATGGCAGGGCAAGTGTTACCCAATGACCCTCCCTGCCACAGTAATGACAGTTCCCTGGTTTTCTATCAGGGGCTGGCCTGTCCGGCCTGCGGTTAGATCTGACCTGACCTGAACCTGGATTTCCCTGATACTGCAACAGAACTGTGTTAGGGGCCATATCAAACAACCCATCTGATTCCATCATACGAAGCTTCTTCCCTACATCCTGTATTCTCAAGTTACTCCGATCAGTCAGCTGCATTTTCAGCATCTGCTGACAATCAGCACGACCGTTACTCATGAACGTATTAATGAGCAAAACATTCGGGTCTTTCTCATTCACATCCATACCACCCTGGAAAATCCAAACATTCTTAAACCTTTCCCAAAACTTAACAATTGGCTCACCCTTCTCCTGCTTACATGAGGTTACTTGAGACAAATCCTGCCTACGCTGTTTGCGAGTGGACAGATATCTAGTCAACAAAGCCTGGAGCCTGTCCATAGCGTCAGGTTCCGACCATATATAGCGAGTGGTGAGTGAATACGTTGTTCGCTTTTGGGATTTATCATCAGCGCCCGCGGCGCTGGCCTCCTTGTCCTTTTTAGAGCGCAAATGATATTCAGTAACCTTCTCGCGTCTATTTTCTGGGTGATCATTCTTAGGCGAGAGCATAGGAACGTTCTCCGATAAGTCAGACTCATCATACTGCTGACCCATGGCGAGACTAAGGATTAAACGAAAATCGGGCCCGCCCAATTGTTGACATCTAACTAGTTTGATGAGAGTAGACACCCAACGGACAGGTTCAACGTTAATGTCCGGCAGCAATTTCACAATATTGGTTAAGGTTGTAACATCAGGCGGTTTCACCTCGACCCCTTCCGGTCCGGACTGCCAAGCCATGGCAACAGCCAGGGAACTCCGTTCCGATCCCGGGGTCCACGGACCCGGTGGGGGATCGGGGCGTGTTCCAGGGTCGTAGTCCGGGTCTCTTTCCCCATCCAAGTCCGAATCATCATCATCGGGCTTGGGGACTTTAACTACAGCCAGAGACAGGGACGGGTCTGAGGTGTTTGGTCTGGTCTTGGGCTTTGCAGCAGAATCAGAAGCTTTAAGATCAGCTTTAAGAGCAGTAAGATCTGGGTGCGGCAGGCGGCGGAGGCTGATAAGGGGGTGGCAAGACGGGATTTTTTGTTACCAGAGGAGCCATTGGGCTAGTAGGGGATACGGTGTTCATACTACAACATGATGCTTGGTTTGAGGGCAGGGACAATTTAGGGCCTTGCCTTTTGGCCTTAATAGGCTTCGGAATTGTTTTCAGCACGCTTTTTGGAATAAAAATATTTTTAAAATCATCCCACACCTGTTTCATGTCATACCACGACGTATAACCCTCTTTCATGTAGGGGAGGTCCCATTGCGGATCCCCAATACCTTCATAAATCATTCTATGAGCAGAACTCAAATACCCTGCGTCAAAAGTCCCATTCCTAGGGTATGGCGGAATCTGAGGATTACTCTCAGTCCATCCTGCTAGGTTAGAGAGAAACGGGTCAACATAGTAGGCCAGATTACATCGCCTCATCCAATCAGCAGGTTTCTCATCCGGCTCTGGTTTGGGAAACGACATACCCATATCAACAAACACAATACAAATACAAACAACACAAATCTTGGGAGTCAGAGGGATTGTGAGCATAAAACCACTAGGCGCCTAGGTTTGTACCCTCGTTACAGGGGCAAAAATCCTGCTTCATCTCATACTCCCGCCCACCAGACAGGGCTGGGTAGGTTAGCTGAGCCAAAAAGGAGCGCGATATCGTCAACCAGGCAGAGGTCCAAAGGAAGGAAACGGACTTACCAGGTGAGGATATCACGTCGGGTCACCAAGACTGTTAGGAAGGGTCTCCTAGAACAGTGCTCTCCCTCAGAAACCAGAGAATGAAGCGATAAACCTGCTCGGCAATCCTACTAAGTCCCAAGACAGAGAGAGCTCTCGATGCAATAATGAACAACACTCTCGTAGAGAGATGAGAGTTTTATTCATAAAGCACACAGAAGAAGGGGCAGTCCCCTCTTTATAAACACAGAGAGCCCGTCCCACGTGCACGCAGGCAGCCAGGAAGGGCCCGACCACATTCTAACATATGTCGTAACCTGCTGGTCCATACATGGAGTTGTTTTTCTCCATCTCTGGATGTGCTCAGTTCAACATCAAAATCCAGTAAGTCAAAAGTGCAAGTGGTTTGCAGAATAAAAGAGGAACAATAGTTATTAACAGCCTGTAAGTATGCACAAAGGGCAGACACCCTTGCACCCTCAGCAGAGTCTGATTTTATTAATACATGTTAGTCACCGGGGAAGAGAAAGGCCAAAGGAAAGTTAACCCTTTCAGCAAGGCAAGATTATTTATATAGCATCTTTCATACATTGAGTCGGAACATAGTTGTTTAAAAAAACTGACATTTCAAACATGATTAAAACAATAGTTTTAAAAGAGAAGTAAATCAAATTAAATTAGGATAATAAAATAGATGGAATAATGTAACTTTTTATCAAAATAGAGACTATGGAGCGAATGGAGCGTGAAACTTTTATGGCTTTCTTACTGTTTTCGACGACAGCCAGGCAAATACCTTCTTCAGTATTTTTTTTAGATATAGTCCAGGCTCAGTATATTCTTCTCATTTGAAAATAATGGCTAATTTGCCATTGACTTCTCTGCTGGAAGATTGCTCATAAGTCCAGTTTGGATATTATCTGCATAAAGGGTGCTTGTGAATACCACTTTGAACAACAAAATAAGAAATGGGAGACCCTACAGCCATGTGCAGATGAGGACTACAGGAATGCGAGTGCACCATTTGGTACATCTTGCTGAATAACTCCCTGCCTGCCTGGTAGTGCATTATCAAGAATCTTGGAATTCTGTCTGATATGTCCTGCCAGGAAGCACTGCAGAAACACAGATTTTGTTATATCATACGCATAAACATCACTGTTTAACCATGCAGCTTCAATGCTAGAGGGCTTCATACCCCTCTAGTCCACACTTGGCATTGGTAATGGTGACCTTAGGCTCATGTGCTGCTGCTCCAGAGCATCCTGTTCTATTGTCAGTGCTTTTCTATGGAGACAATATAAGCTGTGTGTGCATTTGAACTCCCATGTCACCAGTGAGTTTACCTTAATGCAGTTAAATTCACTAATAAGGGGTATCCACAAACTTTTGGACATATAGTGTATTTATAAACCACAAATGGTCATAGAAATTAGCCCATATTTTAACTAATATAACTGCCTATGAATGTTTTTAGAAATAAATGCTCAAAAGGAGAGAAAAAGTATAGTGCAACATGTCCTCTTCAATGTAACCATTGCTTACTGGTTTAAGCCATCTATTGTTATCTCTCATACTTCTTCTTATTCTTCTTCTACACTATTCTGTGATTAATACAGCCTGAACCGATTAACGTACAGACTCTGTTCAAACTGCGTTTCGAAGGTCTTGGCGCTGTGACTTGTGCGATGTATTTTTGGAGTCGATTGGATTGGTAGTTTTTAATTAATTAAGTTTAAAAATTAAAAACCTCCCATAAGAATGAATGGAAGAATGTTCAGAACTTCAAATTCTGACATCGATGATGTCGCAGCAGGCCACTCAGTCTCACAGACACAGCTGATCACGCAGGGAATCTGTTTTAAAATCCTTCAACTTTCACCTAGAAACTTTTCAGTTTTAAATGGTAGAAAAACTTGTCCTTTCTGACACCTCAAAATATCTCATCATTTTATCAATTAGCTTTAGAGTTATGAGCATTTGTTTGACACTAGGTGCAGAAAACTGCCCCATTCACTCCCATGTAAATTTCTCAAAATCAGAATTTGCTTATTTCGAGATTTTCTCTGTGTTTAACTCGTCATAACTCAGACATTTTCCTCTCAATACACACAACATTACAAACCAATAATCCTCAAGGGGTCTTATCTCACACCATCTATCTGGTTAGGCGATAGAGTAAACATTTCCCTAGTTATGACTGTTTGTTCAGAGGGTGCAAATCGGACTCAAACAAGGCTTCTCCACTAAGAGCTGCATAAAAACAGAGTGACAGTTAATTTGAATGACCCCCCCCCCCCCCCCCCCCCCCCTCAAACACATACATCTCTCCTTCTCACACACAGACACATACCTAAGGAGGTGTTGTTCACCTGCACAGAAACACACACTTGGAGCTCTTTTCAAGCACTCTTGCAGTTCCTTCAGGAAATGCACATCTAGTTTTATTTACTCAGTAAAAAAGCAATACCATAACATAAGTGTATAAGCATAGGTACTTTTCTATACTAGAAATGCATGAATTAAATCAGACAGGTCTTGAGAGGTGGCTATCAGCAGTTTGCTCAAAATGGAAACTCCACTAACTTATTAACTTGTTAACGAACAAATAAATGAATAGTATTTGCAGCGCCATCTATTTGCAGTAGCCTTGTTTGCCTGTAAATGTTTGGATACCTGACTCACTCTTTCATGGACTGCACACTGGGCATACTGGCAGGCCCAGATATAGCTGTGTGCTACTGTCTCAGTTTAGCTGTTTATCCTGACTTGATTTCAATTATCTAACTTATAATGATACAACAAGAATATAGACTACATTGCTGAAAGAAAAGTGCATGTTAACACATGAGAAAAGCAAAATTAGTAAACTTAGTTCCATCAGTAATAAGTCTGTTATTGTCATAGTAAACATGTTTGTTGGTTGACTTTTTAAATCTCTTGTGAGAGACGCCACTGCATGTAGTGTGTAATATGAAATAGACTATGAGATGGTAAGATATGTTAACTATCAACTATGAGTAGCTTTTTCATTTTTTATGCTGTCTATTTTTTCAACTGAATAAATGCATGATTGTAACAGTGCAGATGACAATATTTCTCATGATGTAAATCTAGTGGCGGGTGAAGGCAGTAATTTGTTTTGCTTCTTTGTTGAACTAATCCTGCCACAACCTGTCACAAAAAGCTCATCAGTCAGGTTGGAAACACAAGTCAGACACTTTCATTCAAACTCCTGTTTTATAAATCATTACTTAAACGTGAAATTTCACGTCCGCTGCTTCCAAGCCTTACATCACCAAGCGCAAAGCAAAGCGTGGAATGCAGTGGTGTAAAGCGCCACCACTGGACTCTAGAGTGTTCTCTGTAGTGAGGAATCACGCTTCTCTGTCTGGGAATTCGATGGACAAGTCTGGTTTTGGTGGTTGCCAGGAGAATGTCTGACTGCATTGTGCCAAGTGTAAAGTTTGGTGGAGGTGGTATTATGGTGTGGGGTTGTTTTTCAAGAGTTGGGCTCTGCACAAAGCAAGGTCCATAAAAACATGGATTAGTGAGTTTGGTGTGGAAGAACTTGACTAGCCTGCCCTCAACCCGACAGAACACCTTTGGGATGAATTAAAACGGAGACCGTGGGCCAGGCCTTCTTGTCCAACATCAGTGTCTGACCTCACAAATGTGCTTATGGAAGAATGGTCAAAAATTCCCATAAACGCACTCCTAAACCTTGTGGAAAGCCTTCCCAGAAGAGTTGAAGCTGTTGCAAAGGGTGGGCCGACATCATATTGAACCCTATGGATTAGGAATGGGATGTCACTCAAGTTAATATGCGTGTGAAGGCAGACGAGCGAATACTTCTGGAAATATAATGTATTTTACAAAGGAAAAAAAAGGAAATTAGTGTTTAAACCTTGCAGTTCCATTCAGTCATACAAAGCAAAGCTTGACTTTGTTACTCATCTGTAAAGTCTCTTATGGCTGGAGTGTATACAATGCTTGTGAAATAGAGGATTGCTGACACCTAGTGATGAGTATGATGATCATTGTCTTCTCACACTCAGAGCATTCATCATTTATATCTAGTCTCACTCTATGTCAGAATGTTGTATGTAAATGTTTTAGCATGTGCAGCAGTCCACCGGTTGTGCGTACTGTGGACGAAACCAGTCCTGCGTGTTCGTTAATGCAAAAAAAAATTGAGACGAGTAGATCAGACTGAAGTGAAACAAACGGTTTTATTACAGAATTCTGGAGAGGTTACAAACAGAGAACATGCATCATGTATCTCCCAAGTAAGCTCTGACCCCTTCTCATCTGACTCCCTTTTTATAGTCGCATGACGGCTCCTCCCTTACCCCAGCCTCCAATGTGTGCGTTAGCCCATCTCACCAATCTATACCATAAAAGTTTAAGGATGTGCTCGAGACGTAAGCGCGTCTGCAAGGTCAGCTTAAGGTATTTCCTGTGTTTATCAACTCCCCCCGCTTTCCAGACAATGGCTCTGCTTATCTGACAAGATGAACCACATGTGTGGTGTGCTAATCCCAGTGTCTACTACTATCAGCTTCGCGGTATTACCTGTTATCTGACGTCCTTGTGCATTCCACCGTTAGTCAGCACACAGCCTTATGTGCTGACTCTTAGCTCTTAGAATTGGACAATATGACCATTAAGCTTTCAATGGTAAACATAAGCTTTCTTTAATAAATCTTAAAAAAGTAATATGAACAATACTAAGGCTAATAATTCCACAGTACTCAAAGAAAGTAAGAATGCACAAAAATGGTAAATACATAAAATTAAAAAAAAATAAGACATATAACTTGGAAAGAGGTAAATTTCAGTGTATTTTCCTGTTGTTTTCCACGGAATTCCTTAATATTTTATGAGACTCTGGTTCCAACCCTGGATTGTGGAGCACTGTGAGGGAGATCATATAAAAAATTCTGCTGTATATTCTTTTTAAATCTATTTATTAATTGAATTATTCTCATTTCCAGAAGAAAAATGTGATTGAATAGAAATTCTTAACATGTTTTAAAAGTCAGTGAAGGGTATTGAATGAACAGGCTTGAATTTACCTTGGAAAACACTGTCCTAATCCAGTCTTAGTAATACAGTTCCATGGTATAAAGCAGTCTTTGTCTGCTGTGGTCTGCTGAGGACCACCGCCCTGCACATTTTTGCTTCAACACTCCCTTTTAACTTAAAAATGGGCTGGTGAAGAGGTGATTAGTTAGATCAGGTGTGTTGGGTGCGAGGAAAACACTAAATGTCTGGGACAGGGGGCCTCCAGGACCAGGGCTAAGAAAGCATTGTTGCTTTCCACTTAGCATTTTTGTCTGAATGGGTTTTTTTTATTTTCTTTTCAGCATAGCAGTCATTGTAGACACCTCACCCAGACATTTTCAAATAGTTAGATGCTTATAATGGGTGTACCTGCAAATATTAAAAGAATTAACAGTCATTTTTAAATTGACAAGCAGTCAAGCAAACAGTGTCTATTTAAGGTGAACTTTGTTAGTGCTTACTTTCTTATACCATATATTTAGCTGTAAGGAGCAACAGCAACTATCAGCTTTATTGTCATGGAAATGGCTTGATTAAACTATACGCTCCTGGCCTGGATCCTAGAGAAGAGCTGGAGCTTTATTTTACCAAACTGTCTATTCTCAAACAACAAACAGTAAATAAATCTGTTGTCTCCGTATAGTGAGGGAAGTCATACAGATGACATGAAATTTGCCGACAAACTGGGTATGTTTAAATCCCTTACAGACACGTAGCACACCTTAATCTACGTGCTCAATCAACTGGCTTCAAACAGTTAGTCAGGAGTGCTCCTGCTTGGCGGGAAGAAAAACTTGCAGCCACACCGCCCCTGTGTGGATAAGACTGGGCGCCTCTGCAAGGTTTCGTCCTGATGGTTGTTCCTACCACTGTCGTTCTCGTATTGCTCTCTAATTTCTGACATCTGTAAAACTGCGCGTGTCTACTGTAAAACGTCGTTTTAAAATACACAATTAAATTGAATTCTATTTCTCGCTTTGATTCGCGAATTCCTTCACTGTCCAATGAGCGGACGGCTTGTGAGAATCATTTATCCAATAGTGACACAGGAGGGCGGGGCTTTCCGGAAAACGGGCGGTGAAAGAAATGACGCGCTTTAGAGGTGGGTTTCAGTTTCGAACGTCACAGTAAACGTAAATCCGGTTTGAAAAGAAGTTGTCAAAGCGTCGGCCATCTTGGCTCCTGTAGCACCTTGAATTAAATTAAAAATAACGCCGAAGCGGACTACTCTACGACTTCAGGAGGAAGGGTGAGTACAAAAGTAAGACGTGCGGGTCTGCTTTCCGTCTCTTGTTATCGCGTGTAGAGTTTACATCAGGCTGAAGTCATGCGAGAGCCCTCGGCCAATGAACGGTCTCATCCAATGATTGTTTTGGAGGATGAACATGGGCGCCATTTCCCTCCTCGCTCTCTGAGGCGCTTATTGGTGGCTAGTGGAGAGGAATGGAGGCGGTCGGGAAACTGGGCACCGTGGCCCGACATTTTGGCTCTCGGTGCCATATGCGGATAATTAGGTGTTGGGTGCACTTTGAGCCCGAATGGCGTTAGTTTCGCAACTATCACAACCCTTAGAAAGCTTGATTGGTGGAATCTAGTCCGAGGTTTGATTGGTCTGAAGGACAGATCCAAACGTAGCCTTTATTGGTTAGTATGTCTTTACAGCGCTTTACAAATATTTAGGAAACTTTGGTATAGGACAGGCTACCTCGCCGTATGTATTGCTCCTCTTTTGGCGAACATGTTAGAAGACGTTCGCGGCCTGCTGATAATAGCCAGCATTGTCTCCAAAGTTTCAGCGGCTCATGTTTAACGCTGTCCGTTCGCGCTAATTTTGCCGCTTTCACTAATTGTGGCTGCATAGGCTCAGACTGCATGTTCCCTAAGCAATAAGCACATTCACCTGTATTTAGGGTCGATGTAAGCGTTATTAATGATCAGGTAAACAAGTCTTGTGCCAAGGCAAGCACATCACGTAGCCAGTGGCTATTAGCTCTTACCAAAAAATCAGAAAATATTCCAGCAACAGTCAGAAGAAAGAAACGTAGCTAAAGTAGCCCCTCAACGCAGTTTAGCCCCTCAGATGTTGAAACGAGTTTCATTTTAGTGCATAACTAAGGTACAAGTTTTAATATTACTTTTGTTTCGTTTGTTTCTTAAGACAAAATAAAACTACGTAGCTAACAGCTAATTCGTACAGCAGTAGCTAACCTACCCAAGGAAGTCTAAAATGCTTAAGTTGCCTGGGCTTTCATGTTTTAGCAGTGTGTCTATATGGCGAACTGTTTATAGAGCGTTGCTGACAGCATGTATCATTATTATTATTATTGGTTTGTTGTTGTTTTTCTTGTTGTTGTTATAATAAGTGATTTTAAAAACATTTCTTACGTTTAGACCCATCTTTGATACTGAGTGTTCAGAAGATTTAGGTTAGTCCACAGACCAGTCATGAGGTTGTGAACTGCTCCAAACATTCAATTTATAGATGTACCACTCATTAAAAGACGAGCTCTCACCTTTATGTAATTTCTGTATGAATGTAGGCCAAATAGTGCTATATACACCTTTTATATTGTATAGTAGTGATGCATACTCACTAAAAGTGTGCTTGTCTACAGCCTTTATAAGTTGTGTGTCGGTTTTATCCAAAATAATCAGATACAGTTAAAACAAGCTCCTCAGCGCAGCCTTCAAGCCAGGGTTTTACTTAATGGAAAGCCTTTTCAGTCGACTACAAAAGATTATGTACTTCCTGATCTTGTTTATCTAATAAACTCTGCTTAGCCTATTTGCAGTGAATTATTGTCAGTCATAGCAAATGGAGTATTAGATTGATTCTCCTGAGTATAAGACTTGGAGTTAAATTTCACTGTTAATATTTCAGCCATGTTAAACCGCATTACCCAAAGGCAGTAGATGTTGCTGTAACACAGGAAGTGATGCTTCTCTGTGGAAGAAATGGTTGAGTAGAGTGGCTGATTGCTTTAATGGTAGCCTTGTCTCTTATATCGTTGCCTCTTGAGTGGTGAGTTTGGCCAGACTTGATGTTCTTTTACTTTTCTTAAGTCCATAACCTGTCAGTGTTTCGGTTTTTGCTTATATTGCAAGCACATTAAAGGAATTGTTGTGAACAATCTTCTGTGGCACTGGCAGGTGCAGTAGTTACTGTACTGTACTTAATGTAATCATGCTGGGATTGAAACTGACTGAATACTCATGTCACTGTTAAGTTTTTTCTGGAAACAAAAAGATCCATTTTTAGTTGTGTTTGGTATGTAGGTGGATACAGCCACATGGGACCTGGACAAACTTTTAAGACTAAACATTTAATATAATTAGGAATGCACAGTGGCATCATCCAGTTATTCCCAAAGGGGTTGCAGGAAAAAAAAAACTCAAAGCATTCTTGGAGTAATAAATACTTAGGAAATTGTAAACACCAGTGACTGCTCTATAACACAGATTCTTTCTTTACTGTAAGAGTCACTGTGAAACTATGTAGAAGGTAAAATATGTTAATGTGTCTGTTACAAGCTTTAAATAACGTGAGATGTCTTTGTTTATTCTAGAATGGCCAAAAAGTGTTTGTGAATCGATAGTAGCTTAGTACTAACATACTACCAGAATCCCTTAGGGGCCCTAACAGAAATGAAAATTATCAGAAAGTTTTTTTTTTTTTTTTTGTCGTCATTTATGGCCCAGAACTAAAGGCCTAGCTCTAATAAATCACAGCCCACCTTTGATGGAGTTTTAGACCCAAATAGTGTGGGAGGAAAAAAAAACTGGTCGCTGACCTCAGCAGGAGTTGAGATGGTGTTGCAGGAAGCACAGAGAAAGCAGCCATGGCACTCTGGCCAGCTGTTCCCATAATCTCCTGTGCCCTGTTGCTGTGTAATCATTTACCAGTGTACTGTGTGTCTAATACACTTGAAAACAGTAACGCTTTGCCTCTGTTGAGCTCTGTGGTGACCCACTCTGTCCCTGTGTTTTTTTTTTTTTTTTTCCTGTACATTTTCTACCTGTAAAACTTAACCTCTAATCGTACCCTTTATCTCTGCCCCTCCCCCATCACTCCCTGACTATGCAGGTCTGCGTTTTCCTTTGCTCTGTCTAGTTTCTCAGAACAGTAGGGATTTGCTGTAATGACAGGAATAACCTTGAGGTCATTCCACCATCCACTGCATCCTTTAGAAAGAAGAAAAATAAACAGTCCATTTTACCTGCCCTGTCTTCTCAGTAATTGTGCGAATGTGTTCTGGTCAGCTTGTTTGTTTCAAGTTTTAAATGTTAAAATGTTAATTACTGTTACTTGCATAATGGTGCAGTTCTGCATGTGATCTTTTTGTACGTTTTTCTTAAAGTAAGGAGTGCACGGTCAAAATCTTTGTAAGAAACATGCTGCTTGAACTGCGACATTGGGCTGTGCTCGGAGTAACCTTCACTAAGATGTGTAGTGCTAAAAATTAACATAGTGACAATCGTGATGCAGAAAGCATTGGTGGGGTGGTAGCCGTTTCTGGCTAATTGTGTCTCTTTTGAGCAGATGTGTTCAGGCTAAATGACTTAAGGTCATCTCTGCTGGTCAGTATTTTTCCTGATATTGAAATGGTAGAATATCCTGGACATAATGTTGTACTAACATTTTGAACCATACCAGTAAACTGCACATTCTCTGCAGCTTTAGTGCACAGATGTCCTTGCACACGTATGTGACTGCAAATCTGCCCTGTTTGACATTCCACTTTAAATCATCCGGCGACAGCATGCGGCAAGTGCTTTGACGCTCCTCTGAGCCAATGGCTGCTCTTGAGGTGATTTGCATCACCATTTGGTTGGCCAGTGCGCTCCTCAGAGGGGCGGGCTCCAGAGACATTTTGTTTGACATTGTAAATAAGCTAGGGACAGTTGTTAGTGGAACCAGTTGTTCAGTCCAGCTCCGTTCAGCTACTGCAGGGAAGGAGATTTGCAAGGAGCGAGTGTGTTCAGAGGCTAGCAAGCAGAGACCGTCCTTCGCCCTTGTTACATCCCCCTCCCCCCTTTCTCTTTTTCTGTTCTTTTCTCTCTGTTCCTTTTTTCATTCCCTGACCCCTATCCTACTGCTCAAGGTAACTTAAAACAGGAAGTTGACTCTCTCTGAAAAGGGGTGGAGCAGAGAATGTGTGAGAGGGGAGGGGGGAGGTTGGAATTACACAGCCTGTGGACAGTCAGCAGAGCCAATAGAAGCAAAAATGAGTCGTTTCTGATTGGACGAGGAGATGGGAATGGGTGGGATGCGAAGGAGAGGCGGACCGTAAGTATCGTGTAGCAGGCTAGATTGATTATTTTCAAGTGTTAAAGGGAAAGCAGGCAGGAGATTTTTGTCCAGGACTTGCTCTGCCGATCTACTGTGTGTATCTCTCCCACTGTTTCTCTTTCTTTCTCCCCGTCTCTCACTTTCTTTGCCGTTTTTCCCCTGCAACTCTGGTCATGCTGAAGATGGGGTCAGCTGAAAGACAAACACCAGGGTTGCCGGGCAGAGACAAACTCTGGCTTTAGAGGACTCGCTAGGAGAAGGAATGGAAGGGGGCTGTGTGTTTAGTAAAAGGGGGGGCGGCGGCCAGGGGTGTGTGTGGAGGAGATGGGGCAGTGAAGGGGGAGGGGAGGGGTTGAAGAAGGGGGAGGTAGGTTATTGCTTTCCTCTCGGCTTTGGGCTCGGAGCACAGCGCTGGACCGCCTGCCCCATACAGCCTTTTGTTTGCTCCTGGGACAGAGAGCCTGTAGACTAGAGACACTTTATCTGTCCACCTTTTAAAACAGACTTCAGCTCCAAACATCTCTCGTCGTCTCCTCCACTCTCCGCAGTCTGCTGTGCACTATGAAGGACATGGGGTAAGTGTGACAAAGTGCATGTAGGCAGTGCTACAAAAGAAGCCTGTATATGGAGTTGGTTTTCTTTCTTGTGCTTTGTCTTATTCTTTTTCTTGTTTTTCTCTCTCTCTCTCTCTCTCTCTCTCTCTCTCTCTCTCTCTCTCTCTCTCTCTCTCTCTCTCTCTGTGTGTGTAGAAATAGGATGCTTCCTCTGTCCTCCACCATGGTTCCCCTCCTCCTTTCGTCCTCTACTTTCCCCCCTCAGTTTAAGTGACTTTTTTTTTTTTCCTTTCTTTTTCCAGTGAAAGCTAGTTCACTCTGTCAAGCATTAATTTGCTGCACCTGTGCAAATAGTTGACAAAACTGTCAGTGTGCATAAGAATTTGTGTACTTTTTCGCCCAATCTTGTTGGTACAGATTGATGGATAGTGGATACTTCTAATAGTCTTTCTGCACATCAGGTTCTTTTTTTTTTTTCTTTTTCTTATGGCAGAATGTCTTTTACACTTTGAAGGCAGTGGGAATGAGTCTTCTGCATCATTGCTTGTGTTTATTGAGCGGTGCGGGAAGGTAGCGCGTGTCTGGCTGCACAGAAGTCCGGCTTCACCTTCAAGGCCCAGTCCTTTATGGCTTGTTTACGCTTTCCTGACAGTGATGTAGTGCAGAGGACAGATGTGGTGGCAGAGTCTAGGGGACAAACTTGAGCTGGTTCTAAGACTGGCTTTAGAGCTGGTTCCATGAGAGAGATGCTGTGGCAGTCACTAGTCTTCACCCCATCGTAATGCCCTGTTGTACATCTCTGTCAGGGTACTTTCTCCTCACTTAATAAGCCTTAAATGAATCTGTAGTCCACTGCAGTTTCTGTTCCCCTTCTAATTGAAAGTTTCCATTGGTGCCTCTGACAGTGTAGCGTCCCAAAGGGGGGAGGAGAACTAAAAATAGCTCAGAGTTGGAGCCCTCACTGCCAAATCCCACTGCGATTTGTTGTTTGCATGAGATTTGAATATCATTTGAGGCCCTTACTGCACTGTTGGAAACGTGGACATTAAAAAAAAAGGTAAATGAATGAATAATTTTGTTGTGTAGCAGCATTGCAAGTGATAAAGGTGACCTTATTTATAGGCTCTTTCTTTTGACCCAGGCACACTAAGGCAGGACACTTTTTCGCATGCTTAATTTGAAATTGTCATTGCCAAGGAAGACCAAGTTTGCACTTGCTCTGCTGTTTGCTTTGAAGCTAGCTTTAGCTTGTTGTACCTTTCTGTGCTAGCTGGGCCTATTGGCGGATGAAGGTCACAGGAATGTGAGAGTGGCTCCCTCGATGGATCTGTCAGCAGGGAGAGAGCGTGAGAGTGTGAGGACAGTGCATCCCTCATAGGCCCCCAGACAAGAGAGGCCCTTTCACCGTCAGCCTCCGTCCTCTCTGGGGAGGACACCGGCACACTGAGGAGTTACCATGGGGTCGCCAAGTGCCGCAGCAAAAGTTCTCTGTTCCCCTCGCTTTCTTCACCCCATCCCTGTTACAGTATCTCTCACTCTTTTTCCCTCCCCACCTTGCTCCCCCCCACCCCGCTATTGAATGACCTTGAGAGATCAGTAACTGCTTCCTGGAGTTGCAGTGAGACTGAATCAAGGGCATGGTTAGTGTGATCAAGCCATTGGTTCACACAGATTACCTACAGCTTACTGTAACCACGGCTGTTGTCTTTAGACGTACCAAGCTTGGCATCAAAACAAGAAGGAGGTTATTTGTCGGTTAATTTGTAATTCATTACTGTGTGCTGTTCCATGTCTTGTTTTGCCCAGGTAGATAATTAACTAGACCCCACAACCAGGGCGGCTTTCACCGACTGTCCTCTGTATGAGAATGCCCTAGTAGTTAATGAATCCTAAATGTAGCTAGACAAATGTGTTTGGTACCCTTGAGGCGACCTCTTTCTAAATCAAATATTTAGTTTTGTTGTTTCTAAGAAAAGGGTATCTTGTTGGATTAGTAGATCATGTTGATTTTCAGATCAATCAAGTTTTGGTGAACACCAACCACTCTGGTAACCACTGTAACTGCTCCATATGGTATGCCTTAAAATACTGTAAAACATGCGTGCTTCCATCCTTTTCTAAATACACACACCACCCCTTTTCCCCAAATTGCTCTTCACTCATTCTTGAGTGTAAGCCCCCACCCTTTAGCACTTAGATGTCAGATAAGCTTGCATTACTCCTTCATATCTGCTCTCATCAGCGTTGTATTTTCCTGTACAGAGAGAGGAGGAGTGCAGTAGGGGAGGAGGAGAAAGATGCAAGTGTGGGGAGTGGAGGGGGAGGGACAAGGAATGATAACACAGGATATTGAGATGTGAGCACTGGCGACTACATCTTGCTTGTTTTGTTTGTTTTCCCTTCAAATTAATTTTGAGGTTGTTCCATTGAAAGACTTTAGCAGCACACAGAAGTGTATTACTTCACTCAGAGCATACTTTTTACACTGTACTTCATTTACTCCATTGTTGATATTGTTGATTTATGCAACTCATTATCTAGTAATGTGGCAGCCGACTGAATAGATGGGATTTAGCATTTTTGTAAGCTTTACGCTTACATCATCAGAGGTGTATTTCTGAATTTTTCATGGGTGGATGTATACCTCCTGGTTTCCAGTTCACGTCGTGGCCTGTCATCATCGACTTCTACATGACTAGAACTTCAGGAAGAAAAGCTGGGTGTAATATCTTAATCCTGTTCGACATGAAACCTAGCTCCTGGCCTGAACCCTTTATGGGGCAGAATTTTAATCATTTTTGCGGAACATCTGCACTGCTGTTTCAGGACATTCAGCTAAAATGAAAAAGCTTTGGGGAATTTAACTTTATAATGATAATGTCTGCAACAGTATATTCTATGGCTATAAGTAATGGCTTTCCGAGGAATTAAGTATGCTCATTCCAGCTGTGGGCTGTACCATATAATCATAGTAGAGTTGTGGAGAATGCCTGATGTTAGTTGAGACTGAACTTGTTATTAAGTAACAATCTGAGGCAGATGGTGCAGTGGTATATCCTGATCGTGACCTGAGTATTTTCCAATTAGTCTGTTTTGCCTGTTCCAGGGTTACTTTGTTGTTAGATTGCAAGTTATCTTTAATTTTAAATAGTCATGCATCTTTGACTTTGTATTCAGTAGTGTACTTAAGCATTCCATTATGGTTTTTCTTATGTGCATCATATTCATACTATCCAGGTTTTGAGACTTGGGAACTTTGTAGTAATGTGGCTCTAAGCAGAAGCTGTCAGAACTGTTTTGTTATGTTTGAGTCATAGTATGGGGCACCTGCTTCTCTTTTGGCTCTTGAGGCTACCATTCCCTGCATCCTGCTTCGTCAAACATCAAGCATGACACAAAAGAGCTGTTCTGCATATGGCCTGCACATAACCCTCTATCACTTTAGACAGTTGAGCCATAATTGAGCTAATTAACAGCAGTATGTCTGTCCACCATTTCCAGTGTGGCCCTGGCTTGCTTGAAATGGAGGAGCACACCTTTGCTGAGGTGCCACTGTATTGCACCTGCATGGAGCATGCTCGGGCTAGCCAGAATGTTCCTGCTGATTCAGCTTCTGCTGCACCATTGACTTTCTGTGAAGCAAAGGAGTAGCGGTCACTGCCGATGAGACACCCGCACAGGTCAGGAGAAATCCAACACCAGCCATCGCTGCCCAACTTGCTGAAGTGCAAGAGCAGTCATCGCTCGAGAGCAGAAAAAATGCAGACATTTCGCCTGGCTGTTTCCAGTTCTGAGGAAATTATGATATTCATGGTTGAATAAAGTTGTATCTGCTTTTGGTTTTGACATATTTTAGTTTAATACGCAGTTAGAGGATATTTTAAGGGATGTAGGATAAGTCAGCAACAAAGAGCAAGGATTCTTGTTCTTACTTTGGATTTGTCATGTTTCATGACTGACAAATAGTAAAGATGTCTACCAATCAAAGCAGCTGGGCTGGCTGAGATTTGATGTAGATCTTTCTCAGTGAAGGATTTGCACTTTTAATTTGCCTCTCCGTTTCCTGGGGCTTTGGCAGTAATCGTGCTGTTAGTGCGTGGTAATTAGCCAGCTAGTTCTTTTTAATGGTGTTAAGTGAATCGTCTAATTATTATTTCTTATCTCTGACTGGCGCTGAGAATCGCTGGTCCACATTCACTGTGTGTCCTGCAGGATCTGTCACAAGATCTACGCCTGATGCTGCTTTTTAAAGCTCCTTAGCTTTTCACGCTTCACAAAAAAAAATAAGAAAAACAAGCAAGCAAAGATACTCAGAGCCTTTTTTTTTAACACTGCAAGTTCAGGTTTATCAATCCCAATGTTTGAATCTTTAAATCCAATCAGCTCTTTTTGTTCCATTGAAAGACTTTAGCAGCACGCAAAAGTGTATTATTATTTCACTCAGAGCATACTTTTTACACTGTAAGTGGCTATACTTCATTTGCTCCTTTGTTGACCTTGTTGTTTTATGCAATTCATTATCTGGTAACGTGGGACCGGCTTCTTTTAGTACAGTTTCAACCTTGAGATTGCATGGACCCTTATTGGCTAGTCAAGCCCAGCTGTGATATGCGTGACTTATTGATTTGTATTTGCCCTAATGCTTTTGGTTTTAATTCTCATTTTGAAAGCAATGGAACTGATGTTGTGGCTGACCATGGCTGTTGTTGTTTTGTGTTGAAAAAGTCGTTTTCCCCTTGTTCAGTCTTGGGCTTGTGTGTATGTATGCAAGCAGGCGTGCTCTAGCAATCATTCTTCACTTTTGTCCTCTCGCGTTTGACCCACATACTGAGGCCACACGGCAGTCTGATTGCTGTGTCGTCTGCACCTCCTCTCTCTAAGCCCGTGGCGCTTTGTCTTGTTATTGGATTATAGCTGAACTGCGTAAGGCCTAGTTGTCTTTTACTCTCTTGCTCCCACTCTAGTGGCACCCCACCCAGCTATTTTTGGCCCGCTCTTTCCTTCCAGAGAGCTAGAAAGAGAAAAAGAGCAAGCGCCCAATGCTGTGTTCCCCAGGAGCACAAGCTCAGACAGGCTGGCTGGACTTCTCAGCAGAATTCCTCTCATGCCATAGTAACCTGCCAGCTTTACTCTGAGTGCTGGGCCTGACGGACCAGGCCCATTTGCAGCGTGTTTGCATTTGTGTTTCAGCATGTGTCTGCGAGTGATTTCTTGGCGTGCACACTGAGCTGCACATTCAAGTGTTCCACGTTTGCTCATAGCCCTAGAAACGCCTTTTACTCTTCCTCGCTCTAGATCACACACAGGAAGTTTGAGGAACCTGTCATTTATATACTGTATATTGTTGCTGTATGGATGCTTTTCTCACTTCTTTCCCAGAAAAGCTGACTGCTTCTCCTTTTGTGCAGTGTGGAAGCGAGGCTACTGTGCTTCAGTTCGGTGGCTATCACGATGGCATAATTCCTCATAACGAGTGAACATAATGCAGTGTTTCAGTTGTAAATGGTGTTGATTTTAATCAGATTACGTTTGATGAAAGGTTTCATTTCAAAGCCCAACCATTAGAAGTCCTTATAAAATGTAGACTGCTTTCAAGAAGCTTCTGTCTCTCTTTATAGCACATTTGGAGATGGCAGCAGACTCATTTGGAGCAGGGGGGAGCGATGCCCAGCAGAGCTTGCAGTCCTTCTGGCCCAGGGTCATGGAGGAGATCAGGAACCTCACTGTGGTAAGGAAAACACCCATATAGCTTTTATAGTAGTTTTGTAAAGATGAGGAGGTGATAAATACAGAGTGATTCAAAAAGATTAATCTGATTTCAGAGAGCCATATTTTTGCAACCTTGAGGTGCCTAGGAACCAGTCACATATCAGTTGAAAGTGGGGGTCATAGAGTTTCTGTCTGTTAGTATGGCAGTGAACCTTCAACAGCTCAGAGCATTCGTCAGTGGTACTAGTGGTACTTCCAAGAAAAGGGTCACCAGCATTACCAGATCTCACTCTGTGTGACTTTTTATTTTATTTTTTTTTTTGTGTGGGTATGTTAAGGATTCTGTTTACATTTACAGTATTTAGCACACACTCTTATCCAGAGCGACTTACAAGAAGTGCTTTATCTATCTAGAGAAAGTATCTTTGCTAGTTACCAGTAGGGTAGAGAAAAACAGTCCTGAGCTCAGATGCTGCTAGAAACAAAAACGTCTCTGTTAATACAGTGAGAAAAGGAACACAGAACTCTGTGCAATGCAATACAATACAGTAAACAGTGCAATACAATAAAATATATCAGTGCAGCACAATATATTGCAATCAATACTTAATTCAATGCTCATTTAAGTGCTGTTTATGTGCCACCACTCCCAACAATACTGGATGATCTCTGAAATCTCATTGAAAGAGCGACGAGTACAGTGACACCTCACATGCTCAATCGAGTATGGGTTGAATTTTTTTGAACAATCGTTTTGATGTTGTCTGTACAGCTGGAGAAGGTCATATTGAGCACTTGTAAAATTACGTAATAAACTTTATGCTCACTTAAACCATTTACAGTGTACTGCATTAGCCATGTTTACATGCAGCCTGATAATCCATTAATAATTAAGATTGAGATTAAGTGACCCTTATTAGTCCCACAACGGGGAAATTTCACCTCCGCATTTAACCCATCCATGAAGTGAAACACCACATACACTCTAGTGAGCACACTAGGGGGCAGTGAGCACATTTGCCCGGAGTGGTGGGCAGCCCAATCCGCAGCGCCCGGAGAGCACTTGGGGGTTAGGTGTCTTGCTCAAGGACACCTCAGCCATGTGCTGTCTGCTCTGGGGATCGAACTGGCGACCTTCCGGTCACGAGGCTGGTTCCCTAATCTCTGTGACTGCCCCCTATAATAATCCGACTAATAGCTTGATCGGAATAGAATATGTCCATGTAAACACCTGAATCGGAATAGACTAATCAGATTGAGGCCATTCGAAATACAATTTCTATCCGATTGAACGAGGAGGGATACCTCTAAATAATCCATTACATAGAAGAATAATATCCATGTAAACCCCTCTATCCGATTACATTGTAATCAGAACGTGTAAGTACATTCTGTGCATGCGCGTCGTGTCATAGCAAAAGGTTTATAGCGTTCAACATGGCGGGGCAGAAACTGGTCTGCAGAGGAGACGAAGTTTATACTCTTATTTATTTATATATATATATATATATATGTGTGTGTGTGTGTGTGTGTGTGTGTGTGTTTTAAAAGACGGTGGTGGGACTGACATCCAGCTGATGTGTCTCAGAACACGACGTCTTCCTCTCGCCACTTCCTTTATAAGTACATGTGAAGGGTGTTTTTCCGAGTCTGACATCAGTTTAAAGCAATTAGCAAGCGCGTCAACCGGAAACTCATTTCATGCTAACTGGACTGAAGTGCTACTCCATGCATGTGTCATTTTGCATCGGATTACTTGTAGCGAGCATATAAACGAAGATTTTCATTAGATTGTTGAATAGAGTGAGCATATAAACACCTCAGTCTGAATCTGTAATCCGATTGTATTCAGTCGGATTGGCAAATATCTTTGATGTAAACATAGCTACTGCATTGTTCTGTAATGATTTACAAGTGAAATAAATCATTTCGACATCGGCTGAATCTTTTTGAATCACGCTGTATGTACGAATATATATGGAGTGGGAGTGAAGATTTTATTCACTCATAAGTGCCTCAGCAAGACTCCAATCTGTGATATTAATTCAGTATTCATGAGTGCTTCTCTGTGGATATTTACTTTGATAGTTATCAAGCAAGCTTTAGTGTGGATTATCCCGATGTGACATGCCACGCTCTGTTTCAGAAGGATTTTCGCGTGCAGGAGCTTCCACTTGCTCGCATCAAGAAAATCATGAAGCTGGATGAAGATGTGAAGGTACGAGTAACTGTGCAACCAAATTCACCTGTCAGATGGAGTCTCCTCAGGCCTATCCCATTTTTTCACTGGTGGTACTGTGATATAGAGATGTATAGAACCTACAGTGAAGGCACATCTTTTGTTATTTCATTTCCATCCTTTCTCTTCGATGTTGAGTGCATTACAAGCAGTGTGTACATTGGTATGCTAGGGGCAATGTCCAAAATCGAATGTACAGAGAACAAAGAAGAAATTCTCACATTTTACCCCGTCTCTTTTGTCTCGATTTGATGCCCATTTTTGTGTAATATTTTGAAGGTGGGTCATTTGTCATTAACTTTTTCTGCCAGCTGTTCTTCAAACTGCTCCATTTTGATTTTGCGCTAGTTATTGATCAGGTCAGAGTATTGTTTGGGTCTCGTCGTGCCCCCAATACTACTGGATAGCCAATCAGCATTTATTCTCCAACAGCTCGAACAGCTCCACAGGTTCGGCGCAATACATTTATGTGCATCTTCCCAGTAATATAAATCAGCCTTAAGACCAGACATGCGTGGGAAGCAGGCATCAGGTCAGAATGCTATTCACAATCTCAAAATAACCCACAGCTTAAAGTAGGAAGAGGGTTAAACTGGAACAGAAATCCAAGGCAATTAAGAGATCAGTAGCAGTGACATGGACCT
Source organism: Pygocentrus nattereri (assembly GCF_015220715.1). Lineage (NCBI taxonomy): Eukaryota > Metazoa > Chordata > Actinopteri > Characiformes > Serrasalmidae > Pygocentrus > Pygocentrus nattereri. The sequence goes on from NC_051237.1 coordinate 9,781,171, forward strand.
TGGGGTATGCTTTTTGTTGTGTGTGTGTGTGTGTGTGTGTGTGTGTGTGTGTGTGTGTGTATGTTCGTGATCTTAAGTAAATGAAGACTTCCGTCACTCCTGCCTTAACCATGAGAGAGGATTTGTTTTTGCATGTGGCGTCCTTTCATTAACCCTCTCCATGCTAACCCTCTGCAGATGATAAGCGCTGAGGCTCCAGTACTGTTTGCCAAAGCGGCTCAGATCTTCATCACAGAGCTCACTCTCAGAGCCTGGATCCACACTGAGGACAACAAACGACGCACACTACAGGTTAGTCATTGACCTTTAACCTCCGACCCTGCGGTTGTCCCACATGAAGTCTGCAGCTATTGGGTCTCGAATGTAGTTACTAAGATACTGGAATACATTGATTTGGGAGTTGTGGGCTGTTAATGTATGATATGTATTGGCATATATATATACATGAAAAATAAGGGACTAGATCCACCTACATTAGCATAACAGAGAAATCTAACATTTATTTCTTTGGGGTACAAATGACTGTGACTTAATCAAGTTCCTGTGGTACCAGTCCCCAGTGATGGTAAAACCTTTGTTCCTGCCGGTTTAGACAATGTTGTTCAGTTATTGATTTCCTTAATGCAAACCACAGCAGGATGCTAGTATTCCCATATGTAAACATAACTGAGTTTTTAAACATGCTGAGTGATATTATACTTTAATATGTATTGTACCTAGCATGGATATGATTGTTATAGAAATACTGCTGTGCTGGTTAAATCCTCAGCGCAGCAGACCGATGTCATGACTGTACAAAAAGCTGCATGCTGAAATCAAAAATGACTACTACAACCAGTTCCGTGTAAGAGGCCATCCCAAAATTACTGGACAAAACCATTAATGGGAAAAGAATCCACCCAGTTTAACCGTTTACCGTGGTAAATTTCCACTCTGATACCGACACGATTGTACATCCCTACTAGTATACTAAAGCCCAAACGTACCTGACTGACTTCTGACTACTAGTCATCTTAAAAATAAATAAATAAATAAATAATAATAACTACTTTATATTTCCCATATTCCAAGCTAGTCAGAAGTGTTGGACCAAAAAAGTATCTACCTCCTGCTTTGATGCATGTAGCTACATGTATTCACCTCCTGAAGATGCGGGAGCTATGACAGAGCTTGCCAGTTTTTGGGGGCAGGGCCCCACACTCGAGTCCTCCAGGGCCTGTCTCGGCTCCATTCTAGCACTTTCTATTGACTCTAAAAGTGAATCTCCCATGACCCACTTGCTAAAATGCCATTTTGCGGTCTGTCCTGGAGTGGCGAACATCATGGATCTCAAGCTTCTCATAAAACTTAGATTTAAATTGTTTGTAAACAAAAATAGTGCAAGTAATAATGGCCTTATCAGTGTTATTTTACTCGTGTAATTTGTATTAGATGATTCATTTACAGAAATTGGTTAAAAAAAAAAAAAACCTTGTTTTTGTAAAAGGTTTCTTTTATGGGTTAACACTGTTTTGCATCAGTAGTATAATTAGGGCTATAGAGTTTTGAGTCTGAGGGAACATAACATTGGGTACAGCACCACTTGAATATGTAAATTGTATTATGTGCTAATGCATGTTGCTAAGGCACTGCATTTGCGGACCTGGCCTTTGTGGAGGCATCATGCCAATCAGGGTCGCCACGACAACGCTCATCAATAGAACAACTGCATGGACATGACCCTTAGCTACCAAATATTAATCACGAGGCTAAAAATAGCTGTTGATGTGGGGGGTGACAATAGGGGGTCTTGGCAGCCAATATCCTGTGGAAAGTACCACACAGACAGAGGGAGCAGGGGTGGCTCTGTGAGTGCTCTGGAGCTGAGATGAATTGATATTATTACTGGTCATGTTCAGTCTTGTTCTTTTCTGTCAGATATATCTTTAAATATATGTCCCTAAGCTGGCTAACTTATTTATGTACTTATTCATGTATTTTGTTAGTAATTTATATTATATATACTATGTATGTTATTTATTTTATTTTTTTTAATTCTTTTTTTATGCTTTATCTAGCACTCTTTTAAGGAGTCATGTGTTAGAATTTCTTTTTCACTCTTTCTCACTCTGTTTTTCAGAGGAATGACATAGCCATGGCCATCACAAAGTTTGACCAGTTTGACTTCCTCATTGACATCGTCCCAAGAGATGACCTCAAGCCCCCTAAACGACAGGTGGGGAATCAAAAAAAAGTTTATTACTGTGGTGTATTTGTTATTGAAGTTTCAGATATAACTAACTCAGAAAACAAGTGTCTCTAAGGAAGAGGATCCCTGTGCAGCACCACTGGCGGCAGCTTGTAGGCGCTGTAAACATCCTTGACTGGAAGCTGGGGCTAGAGATAAGTGAAGGCTTTCAGTCGGATGTTTGCAGCGTCTGGCTTCCACTGAACATCAGCTCTTTTTCCACTGCAGAGCCCAGGCTCAAGCATAGCACCCAACCAACCGATCATATAACAAGCAGACTATAACGCCATCCTGCTTTAAGAACATATGTCAGTCTGTGTATTCCTTCAGGGGAGATCTGCCCTGCTGTAGCACTGAACAGAAACATATCCTGGATGAATTGGGGACCCACAGGACACAGTGTTCTATTGTATCTGTGATTAGCATGGGAGATGTTATCAGATGGACTGCCGCTGCTATCACGTTCATGCGTGTGGCTGTGTGAGCAGGTGTGTAAACATCCTACACTCTCAGCTGTGATACTGTGAAGCTGGGAGAGGGGTGTTTACGCTCTTTGTCACAAATTAATCTTCAGTTTCCCTTCCTTTTGTGTTAATTACTTTTTGGTACTGATTTTTACTGTTTGTGTCCAAAGTATGGAATTGTATTTTATAAAGGACTGTCACAATTATTCATTTAAAAAAAAAAAAGACCTTTTCTGTGAATAGGCAGTAATTAATTCGCAATATGCAGCTGTATATCATGCCTCATTCAAATAGTAGACATAGCTGAAGCATTCAGCTTAAGCATTATAACTGTAGCTAAACTGCTGTAGGATGAATAGGCCTGTAAACTTGTTTCGTGACCTCACAAAAGCAATTTGAAACAGGCTACTTGTTTTCCATTTGTACATTGTTCTCTCCTCAGTTTATACTATGTTTTAAAGAGCTCATACCATGGAGAATCAATCAAGTGTCTGGTTTGTTCAGAATAAGTGTTTGATATAGTATTTGAACTTTGTTTCAAAATGTTCCATCCCCTGTCCTTGCAGTCTACATATAGAAACTAAACTGGAAAGCTAGTCTGTTTTTTAAATCTGTTTTTGTGATGTCATGAAAACCAACACATTTGCCTGTATCTGCCTATTCAGCCTATAGTAGTTTATTTGTAGCTGATGTTTCAGCCCAGACTGCTTTTTGAACAAGGTTTTAAAGATACAGCAGCAAAAACAGCCTGTGTAATTCTAAGGAAAAAGGGGAGGTTAGAAAATATGTAAAAATTAATTATGACTGTTTTTGAGGAGTTCAGTCACACCATCTTATATGAAAAATGAAGTATAATAAAATTGTAAGATATAATAGCTTTTAAAATTTGAGGAATTTTGCATGCCACACACATGTGAGGTAGTTTCTGTTCTCATTTTAAGGGTATTTTTCTTTTTGAACACTTTTTTTTTAAACATTTGATTTCTAATAAACCATAAACTAAACAATTGCAAATATGGCCAGTAATGATAGTCTTATTTATGTAATGTATTTACTTGGGTTTTGCCCATCTTATTGGGCAATGTGTTACTAGTGAATGGCTGTCTAAGTGTTGAACTGGTTGGTTCACAGACTTTGGATAAGTGTTGGAGTGTGAACGTGTCCACACTACTCTCACATTACTGTCCCTAGCCATACCTATTAGTTATTTATTTGAGACCTGCCTCTAGTATTACAGTGTTAAAATAATTCATGGAGATGTAACCAAGTGATAGGCTTTATCTTATATTTGTGTGCTTATGTGTCTGTGCAGGAGGAGGTGCGTCAGTCTGTAACCCAGGCAGAACCTGTGCAGTACTACTTCACTCTGGCACAGCAGCCTGGGGCTGTACAGGTGCAGGGACAGCAGCAAGGCCAGCAGGTGGCCACACCTACCGCTACCACTCTCCAGCCTGGACAGATCATCATCGCCCAACCTCAGCAGGGCCAGGTAGCACACATGCTCACACACACACACATGCTTTGCTGACTCAGTAGAGCCTCATTTCATTTGCACCCACTGTACAAAAACAGCTTAACCCCTTAAACTCAATAGACCTGTATTTTACATTTCAGTGTATTGTCATGTGGGATACGGTGAGGGTGGAAAATAGCCATGTAAAAAGAAAGTTTTGGTTTATTTGATACATCAAAACACATGTCAAAAAGTAGACATCAGGGACAAAATAACACAGCCCTTTTAAGAATAATAACTGAATATTAAGCCTGCAGAGAGGTTAAGAGGTTTTAGAGGCAGAAATGTAACCCAAGGTTCATTCAGTTTTCACGTCATGAGTGTGTGACTTTTGTCACTATAACCCAAAATGGCATCTGAACTCTGAACAGGAAGAGGTGAAAGGCTGGAAATAAAGAGCAGCATAGCACTATGGAATAGCTGTTTTTTTGTGGAGTGGCACTTCAGAGTTTGCCCTTGTTGTCACCTCTGTCTATTCTATACTTTAGTGTGGTGCACAGGCACCTGAAACTGTACCATACTAACGGGGATTAATGTACTCACACACACAAAGCCAAACAGTTGAGCTCAGTTCATTTTGATCTCCTTTGGATCATTTGATCCACACTTTGTTAACAGTTGATGCCTAGAGGTGTCATTCACACTTTCCTATCAAGTGAACTGGTCACTCTCTCATCCTCCCCAGTGTAATATCAGTCTGGCTCTCTCGCGCTCTCCCTCTCGCACTCTCTCTGTCCCTCTCTCTCTAGCTGTCCCTCGCACTCTCCCTTGCACTCTTTTTCTCTCCTCCCTGTCTTTCTCTCTTGCACTCTTCTTCTCTCTTCCCTCCCTCTCTCTCACACTCCCCCCCCTCTCACATTCACACTCACTTTCTCTCTTTCTTGATCTTTTGCTTCCTCTCTGGCTCTCTCCTCACCCTTTCACCCTGTCATGTGCTCATTTTCTTGTTTGTATGACTCTTCACCTATTCTTCTCTAGATCTTCTTTCTCTGCCTCTTTCTTTCATTCTAAGCCTATCCTCTATTCTTGTCCCCGCACCACAAACGCACGCACACACAAGTACTGGACCTCATTCTCTCTCTGAGGATCAGTGCTGCTTCAGCAGGCCTGCAATTCGCTGACTTGTCAGAGCTGGGCACAGTGCTGCTGCAGTCACCTTCTAAAGCGCTCAGGACAACAAGAACAAGCGCAAGAACAGGAGAACGATATGAGGGGGGAATACAGGAAATACAGAGAGATGGGGGATGGATGCAGGAAGGCAGCAATGGAGAAAAGAATCGGAGGGATTTCATCCTAGTGCCATGACTTTTTGTGTACATCATTTAAGTCCTGTATTGAAAATACTGCAAAGACAGCGTATCAAATTTGGAAACAAAAATTTTGTTTTTTAAAAAAAATATACACCCATTTTGAATTTAAGACAAGCATTTGTGAGCTGAACAGACCAGCTGCTGTAGTTTTGAAAGTGAAATATTTTCACATTCTTGCTTGATATATGGATTGGATTTCAGCTGCTCAACAGTTTGGGGTGTTTGTCATTTTTCATTTATAATGCTTAATGTTTTCAGTGGGTGACAGGTCTGGACTGCAGACAGGCCAATTCAGCACCCAGACTCTTTGGAGTCATGGAGCCATGCGGAGCAATATGTGCAAAATGTGGCTTGGCATTGTGTTGCTGAAGTAAGCAAGGCCTTCTCTGAAAAATGCTTAATCTGGATAGCAGCATATGTTGCTCTGAAACATGTATATGTCGTTCATAATTAATGGTCTCTTTAAAGATGTGCAAGTCACCAATGCCATGTGCAATAATGCACCCCCAGGTGCTGGCGCTGATAATGATCTGGATGGTCCCTCTGCTATTTAGGCCAAAGGACACGCTGTCCATTTTCAAAAAGAATTTCATGTTTTGTTTTGTCAGGCTACAGGACACTTTTTCGCTCTGCCTCAGTCCATTTTAAATGAGCTTGGACACAGAGAAAGTAACAGCATTTCTGGATGGTGTTTATATATGCTTTCTCTGCATTGCTGAGTTTTAACTTTGATTTGTAGATGCAGCGACAAACTGTGTTCAGACAGTCGTTTTCTGAAGTCTTCTAGAGTGTACTAGAGAGATTTTCCCCACAGAATTGTCTGTTTTTAATGCAGTGCTGCCTGATGGCCCGAAGATCACAGCCAGCCAATATTGGTTTTCGGGCCTTGACTCTTAGATACAGAGATTTTTCCAGATTCTCTGTTTTAATGATGTTATGTACATAGAGGAAGAAATCCTCTATGAAGAAGAAGTTATTTGCTATTTTACTTTGAGAAACAAATTGTTGCACTATTTGCCCATTGCCTTTCACAGAGTGGGCAAGACTCAGCCTCTCTAAGATGCCCTTTTTATACCTGATCATATTATTGACCTATTGCCAAAGTTCTATGGTGGATTTTTAAAATTTTTTTATTTTTTTTTATTTTAGCATTACACAACTTTATCAGTCTTTTGTTTTCACTGGTTTGGTTTCCAGGTTTGAAAATGGGGTTGTATGCTGTCTTTATTTAAACAAGTATATATTCTTTTATTTGTAGCAGTCTCTCCACAGTGATTTGTGGATTTTCTGATGCAGATTCAGTTGATGTGGAATTTGATTAGTACTGGCTGCTATCACTGTGCAGCAGTAGTCAAAAATGATGGTACTAAAATGTAATTTCATGTTTGATATTATGCGGTTTTATTTGTTGCTCATATTATAGCAAAAGCGTTTGACTCAGCAAGTTGGCTTTGCCTTTGCTTTGCTTTCCAGGCAGCTAAGGCACCTGTACAGAGAGGAACACTGCAGTGGAATCTGTGTCAGTCATGTCAGTCATATTCTTCCAGATGAAATCATCTGGGATAAGACTAGATTTTCATTCATTCATACTCATCAACCACACTGCAGCTATAGCTGAGCTTACTGACCTCTATAATCTGTCAGTATGGAATATATAATTTAGTTACATCAAAGAAAGTGATTATTAAAGGGAGATTCTGTTTTGGTAGTGCAGAAAATTGATGGGTCAACTGGAAACCAAAACTACCTTTTTAATAAAGAAGAGGTAACTAGGGCTATGTCTGTGTCCCAGAGGATGGAGGGAGAGAGAGAACTCATGTCAGGCCTTCCATGTGACTGCTTCTTCACAGCTTGGTCAGATTACTACCATGTTCACCATTTTCATCCAAATTGCCATCGTCTGTGTTAGCCGTCATCAGCTTTCAACTTTTGTTTTGCCAAATATTTTGTATGTTTATAAACTTTGCAACTATCTCACATGCTTTACATGCTTTGTTTGTTTTGCTTATTATTATAGCACTTTATTTATTTGCTGAGTGAATCATTTACTGTGCGCTTTGCATGTGCTTGTTATTGTGTAAAGCTTTTCTTTCTCTCTCTTTCTCCCCCTCTCTCTCTCCTTCTTGCCATGTTCATCTTCAGGTGTTGCAGGGGACCACCATGCAGCAGCTACAGCAGGTGCAGGTAGCTCAGTCACAAGCTACCCCCATCACGGTAAACATTTCAGCCCACAAACAGCACCCCACATGTCCCTAATGTAGCACCTGCTCTATCATAAGGGCCATATACTTTGACCTTTTGACCCATGGCTAGCAAACTGTGGAACTCTGTGTTTACAGGTTGCACTCTCAAAATGTCTTTTTGATGATATTGCACATACTGTTCCATACAGTTGTGCTAATACAGAGGAAAGTAATTGGTGCAGTTTGTGTGGCAAAGTGTGACTGGTCCTGAACAGAACAGCTAGTCTTTAAATTCACTAAGTATCTTGTATCTGTAGTTGATCTCCTGTCCGCTTGATGCTACACGAGGTCACAGTGGCAGATAAAGCCCAGCTGCTTAATAAATTGCTCTTGCGTATCGGGTGTCCTTTCCTGAAGAGGTGGGTGATCGCCTTTCACGGCTGGGCAGTTGCGGCGCGGGTTTCTCTGCCTGCTGTAAGAGGCCTGGGGTCACACACTTGCTCGACTCCTCTTACCTACTCCCTGCATCAATTTCCTGTTGTTTTTGGAGGACCATTAAAACTGGGGGTGGGAATCGTGCGGTGTTCTTTTATAGTTAGCATCTAAAGGTCCAGCCAGATGTGATGGTTTGACACTTCATTTGCTATGTAACTATATTCATTAATAACTTCCCCCTCCTTTGTCTTTTTTTACTCTTTGTACCATAGAGTGCTCCGGTGACCATGCAGGTAGGCGAGGGTCAGCAGGTACAGATCGTTCAGGCGGCTGCGCAGGGGCAGGCGCAGGCTCAGGCAGCACAACCTGCAGGCCAAACCATGCAGGTTATGCAGCAAATCATCACCAGCACAGGAGAGATCCAGCAAATCCCTGTAAGAGCTGCATAAGCATGCTTATAACTGTACTAAGATGAGATTGCAAGATGATTTTGATATTCTAAATATTTCATTAATTTTAATTTTTAATTAGCTCCATATTTCACCACAAAGGGGTGGGTCTTTCAAAGCTTGACTTCAGCTAACTATTGAGACAATGTGAGAAATATTACATAAAATTAACTTATCATTACTGAACATGCAGCAGGTGTCTTCAGTCAATGAAGATAAAACAATCCTAAGGTTGTAATGTCACTTTTTTAAAGGGACAGCAGTTAAGACATGTTTGCTTTGATATTTTTATCAAAATGGCAAAATGAGTATTCCAAATACCTAAATTATTAAGAAATTGAAATCAGAAATTTTGTTGTGAAAGTTATTTAACCAAAAATAGTTTTCAACTTAACCATGTACCTCCTTGGTCATGCCAAAATTCTGATCTGCACATCAAAGAAAATGGAATGTACAAAATGTATTTTAAAGTGGAAGTTAACAAGCCTGTATATTTGTAATGTGTTCATTCAGAGTAAAAAACTGTTTCACAATGTTGTATAAAATTTAAATGACCTACGCCAGAGACAACAGAATTCTTGATATTTGACTCTAATGCATTTTGGCAAACAAAACCCTTTATTTTTGTACAGAAGTCAGTTTTTGGCAGCTACTTTTACATTACCGGTACCTACTTCTGCTTATTTATTCTGATTTGTTGTTGTTAACTTTTGTCAGTCTGCCCAGAGAAAAGGGTGAAAGATTAAACAAGTAAATTGTTGACTCTGTTGAGTTAGCAAAGCAGCCATCAGCCTGTATTGTCAGAGTTAAAGAGTAGAAATGATTACCTTAGAAACTTGCAAAGCAAATGAAGGAGGTTAGTTGAAGGTAACTCTGTGCTCATTGTCCCCCCCTTGTGGTGTTATCCTTGCAGGTGCAGCTTAACACCGGCCAACTGCAGTACATTCGCTTGGCTCAGCCAGTCTCAGGAACACAGGTCGTTCAAGGACAAATACAGACACTTGCAACCAATGCTCAGCAGGTAAAAGGTTTAGATGTTAAGTGAAAACCACTTACCAGAGTTTTGTTTTTGTTTTGTTATTTCCTGTAAGACAGTAATACTTACTGAAAAATAACTGCTATTTCTTCCTTTATTTGGTTTGACCTCTGTCAGGCCTGCTACTGATACCTCAATGGAACAGATTGTTCCAATCATCTGGTCTATGGTGATACCTTTTAATGCAGAATTATCACTGAGATAAAGATCGTTTTGCTATTTCTGTGTGCTGGCAGATATCGCAGACAGAAGTACAGCAAGGACAACAGCAATTCAACCAGTTCACTGATGGTCAGGTAAGGCTCTTGAGTAACACTACCATGATGATAACTTGCATAACACCTTTCATACATTAAAATGCTACTCATAGTGCTAATACAACAAATGCAAGAGATCAGAAAATAGAAAGCAAATTGAACAAAGAACAGTTGTCATTTATTATTGCCCACAAATACTTTTTTTTTTTTTTTTTTTTTTGGGTCAATGCATCTTGGACTTTTTTCACTACATTGCAGTTTTGTTGTTTGTCATTTTCACTTTTTCCTCTTATGCGTTCCCTCATCTCTCTTTTCCCTGCAGCAGATGTACCAGATCCAGCAGGTGACAATGCCGGCAGGGCAGGAGCTGACTCAGCCTATGTTCATCCAGTCCACCAGTCAGACAGCCGACAGCCAGGTCACTACGCAGGTCAGCGCAGACTGAGGCTCTTGCTGCCAATCCGGTCATCACCAGCGCAATAACACTGCTCCAGACCATCTGAAGGAGAGGGGTCCCCACTGTCAACACCAGTATCAACATCCACATATCACATCCAAGCTGCTCACAGCTAAACAAGCCTCGCATCTTTCTAGTCCTTTTTCATGCAGGGTCATGTGTAATGGCATTTCCTAATGGTGACCAACACGTCTAATTGCTCTAATTACACTTACCCTCACCAACCTGAATCTTCAGCTTTGACTTGCGTACCGTCCAAAATTGTTTTTCTGCTTAAACCGTTGGTTTGGGTTTGCTAATTCAGTTTTCAGATTACCACGTTGTGGCAGAAGGTAATTTTTCCTTTTGTCATGTTATTCCTCTTCAGTGCTCCTGACTACAGCTGTGGGGTCATCCTCATTACTTTAGTTCACTCTACACCCACCAAATGTCTCATGACACGTTTGCATCCTTTGGTCTTGCTGTCATTAAGTAAGAGTTGCACAAGCTAACTGAGTTCCCATTCTCCTGCCTTCAGCCTGTAAGTCATTCCATGCAAGTGTGCAGTTGTAATTAAGGCTGTTGTCTTTTCAGACTGCGTGATGGGAATGGTGTGTCTATTCATGGCTTAGTTTTCCAAAAGATATATGGAAATGCAGGCATCACCTATAAAATGATGAATAGTTGTTATGCTGTGAAGCTCCTGGGTGACCCCTGGTTTACTTCTCTTCATACAAATACCACAAATGATCCGGTCTTCCCCACAGTGTAGTTAGAGCCTGCCCTTGTTGCATCAGTCTGATTATTGAATGAAGGCAAGGGTAGAAAGTTCTCTTTTGGTTCTGGACTCTGGCGTCTTCTTTGCCTTCAGTGTTTACAGTGACAAGGCCTGCAGTAACCTGCCTTTAGGGTTTATGTAGTCTTGAATAAAAGCTTAGCTTATCTCCTGGCTCACGTTTATTTTAAGCCCATCGATCATGACATCTTGTGTGTAGAATTCAAACTTGATGACAAAGCCAT